>NC_140447.1:2942500-3085000 GCF_963576455.1 Neolamprologus multifasciatus | reverse complement strand
TATTTCACTGCAATCGTGCATTTATTTAACAACACAAGCAGCTGATAATCAGTCAGGCTCCCTGCTGCAAACAGACATCGCTGCACGAGCTCAGAACAATCATAACATGTTAGCAATCTGACTGTTTACAAACGAAGCAGCAATCATTAGCAAACCTGTATGTCTGACAGTGACCACAGTCGCTTGGAGACAGGCTACCTGCTGCCAGGTGACTTGCGCAAGTCAAATGTGCCGGTGTTCCAGTCAGTCTGTGCAAATGTGAAAAACATAAATGCAATCACGGGCCATCTGCCTGGTTTCCTGCTGCATGTTACATGTGAGGACTCCCGAGGACGGTGTGCAGACCTGATTCTGCCGTCGCCGGGTGAAGCCTGCAGCACTGTGGACACAAAGTCTTTATGTGTGAAATAAAAAATGATGAAAGAAGGCACAGACAGCACGACCCTCCCTCTGTACGTTTACATGAAAGCAGAGAGTGGAGGAGGGAGGTGAGTGATCTGAAACCTGTTCACACCCTTTAAATCACAACTTTAAGTATGCCCACAGGGCATCCTCCACCCTGTCACGCTCAAGTGTCATGTCATAAAAACTCCTCGGCAGACATTCCTGTCTGAACTGCATACGTTTATTCTATTATGCAGATGACACACACACACACACACACTTAACACCAAACCAGTTAAACTTCCTACTGGCCATGACAGAAGACGCTGTCCCCCGTGTGTCCAGCTGCCACCACACTAATCTGAGGGAGATGCTATCACTGGCATTCCTGGCGTGCCATTCAGTTTACTTCAGCAAAGTCACACAATTGCAACACTTTGTCAGTGCAGGAACACACACACACAAGCATGCACACGCGAAAAAAGTAATAGTGCAGCTATTCACAGAAAGAACCAACTGGTGAAAAGCAGCGTCTGTCCTGATGTAACGAGGTCACAGCTGTGTTTACAAGCCTGTAAAAGCTGCAAGCAGAAAACATGTTCATCGATTCTATTAAGATTACTTAGACTTGAAAAGTGTGTCGACTATCCTGTGTGTCCTGGGATGTGAGTGGGGTGAATACACACTGCATGTTTGGAGGGACCATTTCAAAATGCTGCTGACTTCTTGTGTGTGGTATGAAACTCTACACCAGCTGAACTGTTTACGAGCAGCAAACACTTCAGTGATCGAGAACAAACAACAGTTTCCTCGGATAAAGGAGGAAATCAGAGCAGTGAGCAGATCCTCAGACACACCCACAGACACCAGCTCGCACTCTACTGTACCAGACAGATGGTCTCTCACACTTCTGCACATCATCTAGTCATAACACACACACACACGCACAACCAACAACATGAAGTTAGTGGTAAGTCACCACCAGGCTCTGCAACTGTAACTACTATGATTGCTCCAAGTGGCTGAGAGGGAAACACAGAGACACAGACAGTCCCACGGGCCTCTTGATTGGTTGCTGCGTTCAGGGCGTAGTCTAGCCGTGTGTGTCACACAGACACAGACGCTGTAATTAGTCTGGGGAGGTGCACAGGTGCAGCACTAGTGATGGGTCGTTCGCGAACGAAATGGCTCTTAGAGCCGACTCTTTGAAGTGAACGACGCGAGCCGGCTCCTTATTGGGAGCCGTGAGGTTTTTTTTTTTTTTTTTTTCTTTCTCTCACCCTCTCTTTCGCCCTTTTTTCCGCTAAACTCCGCACGCGCGGCCTGTACTTTGTGCTGGGCAGAGGGGGGAGGGGCGTTAGTTACACTCCCAGTAGCACAGGAACAGAGCCAGAGAGAAAGAGAGCGAGGGACAACAACGTCACATTAGAAAGGTATAGTAATCATCCACTATTTTCAGTTGCAGATGATAAAGGATTCAGAAATCATGCAGGTCCATATGACAGAGAATGTGCATCTTCTTTTTGTTTTAATATTTTAATTTATATTTAATTGTGTTGTGGTTTGCAGTGTTTTGTGTTGTTTCACGTTAAATTTGTTTAAAAGGAAAAAGCTGAAAATTTAAATAGTTAAAAGTTTAAAATGTAAATAGTTGTTTTTTGTATTATATGATTTATTTATTACATTTTATGTGGAGTGAATAAATAAAGTATATTTATGGTGGCCCCTACAGACAAAGCATGTACAAACTCCAAAACGCGTAAAAACTCCAAAACACGTAAAAACTCAGAATCACGTACAAAAGACAACAGAAGTGCTCCAGGATGCTAGGGCGCAGTGTTGAGCTTTTGTTACTTAGTGGCTACACAAGCCAGGAAGTATCAACAACCGGATTTGGTGTGTGGTAGTAACAGGTAAATGAACTTTTTTTTTTAATTATTTGAATAAATATGAGTGCTTGTCTATAAATACACAAACAATACACACATGCTTTCAATTGTGTAATTTAAGTGATCTGGGTAGCTCTGTTTTGGAAGTTCAGTAAACGCTAGAAATGTGTTTTGAAGTTTGTACGTGCTTTTTGGAGTTTGTATATGCTTTAGAGTTTGTACGTGCTTTGTCTCTAGGGGCCATATATAAACATATATAAATAAAACCACTTTTTTTAGATTAGTAATTCCTTTTCTGCATAATTTTATATTATTGTTAATGATTAAATGATTAAAGCAACAAAACAACCTGAAGAGCCGGTTCGGAGCCGAAAGAGCGGGCTCTTTTTAGTGGGCCGAGCCGAAAGAGCCGGATCTCTAAAAAGAGCTGGAAATCCCATCACTATGCAGCACAGTGATCCTACATTAGGAGGACCGAACGGCTGTGACCGTGTGCAGTGGCTGTGAGTGCACACACGAATCGACACAGCTGCAGAAGGAAGAAATTAAAGGAACTTGGCTACTTTCTAATTTTGGCCCTCCACGTTTCTGTCATCAGAGAGACCCGCCCCTGCAGCTGTAACTGTTGTTTCAAACAGAGCTGGAGCTATAACAAAGTAACAAAGTAACAAAGTAACTGTCTCGAAAAAAAAAAAAAAAGGAAAAAAAAAAGAAAAAAAAAGAAAAAAAAAGGGGAAAAAAAAAAGGGGGAAAAAAAAGTAACTGTCTCAATTCAATAATACCCTGGAATACACAGTTTAATGGCAGACATATTCAACACCCTGTATGATGTACAGATAAAGACAGTGAAAGTGTTTCCTGTACAAAAAATAAGAAACCAGTTTGACCTGATCTAATAACTCACATGTTGCTTTTTCACTTTTTGTCTGTATCTCTTCTCTATGTGGCTCGCCCATCTAAAAACAGGTGCAGGCCAATTGATCAGGTTATATTTTTGACTAGGATTTTGGCTTGGAATGATTACGTAACCACGGTAACTAAGATAAAACCACTTTTATACCACAGAAAAAAGTCAGAATGTCTAAACTAACCCAAAAACTAGGGGTGCAACAATGCTAATATCGATATTGAACCGTTCGATACAGTGCTTTCGGTTCGGTACGCATATGTATCGAACAATACAACATTTATAATTTATTTTATCAACTTTCCTTCTGACGATGCTGTCTGTGTTGAGCGCTCAGTGAATCTGCGCTCGACAGTGCAGCCTAGGCGGAGTAGTCGAACGCAGATTCACTGAGCGCAGGGCAAGCTAGCGACACAGAAGCTAAGCTCGTTGCTACATGGCAAATTGAACCTCCCCCACCCTCATTCAGATCTGGCGTTTGGAACTATTTTGGTTTTCATGTGACGTATGACCCTGAAGGTAAGCGTGTCATGGACAAAAGTAAAACAGTATGTTGGATGTGCCAGCAATGCTCAATTGGTGGGAACTAGTGCGTTAGCGCAGTTAGCTCGTTAGCGCAGTTAGCTCGTTACCTGTGTTTGGATTATTATCTAGAGATGCACAAATCGCTCAATTCTTTTAATGTAAAAATGTTGCTGCTACAACAGAGTGGTTTCCAGTGTTATGGTAAAGTTTACCATTAACAGACTATTGTGGCATGGCGCAAATAAGGCTGCCACGTCAGGTTAGGTCAAGGTTAGCAGACAATTTGAATTTAAGCTGATGATGCTCTTGGTAGCCAAATTCCACTTATACTATGAAAAGCAGGGTTTGGAAAGCAGCCATGACAGTATCATCAGCCATGTAACATCTGCTAATATACTGTGTAATACAGTTGGCTAAATCCACAAAGGGCATAAATCTCAGAGCCGCAGCAGCAGCTGATCACAGCCACAGTCATCTATAGCTCACAGTAAACTTATCTTGTGCTGAGCCATTTTTCTGCACCGCACCAGATTCTTGGGGTTCATTTATCTGCCAAATCCCACTTTAACCACTCAAAACTCCCAGTAGTGCTACAGGAACAGTCACGAAGCAACAACAGTAATCGAGTAAATGGCACGCAATGGATAGATCACATCAGCTGGGTTACGCATGACAGCGTGTTGAAAACGTGCAGCGTTCCTGACTGCAGCAAATCGCTATGCTCTACTGGCTCCTTGCAACTTTTGGCTTTTTCACCGAAAACGTAAATTAAATGAAACGTAAGTTGAAAAGTTGATGTTTTAGGACGAGACCCCACATGTGGTGCACGGAGCACGGCAGCAGAAGCACCTGGAGGTGAACTGCACCACCTTTTTTACAAGGTTACTGCCCATCCCAGCATGCTTTGAGGCAGAGACGCGGCACGCCCTGAACAGGCTGGCGGTATATCAGAGGTCACTGATAACTGTGGGAAATTTAGAATCTCCATACAACCAGCTGCATTCTTTATAAGGAGCAGAAAACCAAATGCATCTGGGCAGGTCTTCCACACTAATGCATAATTAAATCAAAGCCTTCTTGATTCCTTTTAATGCTTCTGTAATTGCTCAGAAATCAGATGACCTCAGATAGTTAATGGTTATTCATCTTACCATACAGAAGCAGTCCATTAATTGTTGATGAAACTGATGAATCGTAATGAGTCACTGACCAACACTATAATATGTGTGTATACAAGACATGTGAGGGGAAGTATCACTGTCCCTCCTTTGGGTGTCAGTCGGGCTGTACGATATGACCAAAATCTCATATCCCGATATAAAACATCTATCGTCTGATAACAATATAAATCACAAAAATGTAACATTTTCTGTAAATTCTGTGAATCTCGGGCAGCTCGACTTGTATGAAGTGTTTCCAGCTGGGCGTCATGTAGCTGGAGTCGAGTGTTTTAACCCAGCAGTCTCCAACCTTTTTTGCGCCACGGACCGGTTTATGCCCGACAATATTTTCACGGACCGGCCTTTAAGGTGTCGCGGATAAACACAACAAAATAAAACTAGTACCGGTACCAAAAAAAAGAAGATTTATTCATAACACACGTGAAAAGACGCAGGAAAACCGAGGTAACGATAAAAACGATAACAAAATAACACTGAAAACTGATAAAAACCCTGAAAACTACATTTCACACCTGAGCCTCAACTCTCGCGGCCCGGTACCAAACGACTCACGGACCGGTACCGGTCCGAGGTATGAAACGATACATTTTTAGACATAAGTTGTAACGGCCGCTGTTTTCTTTGTGAGTATTTATTACACAGCGTGCCCCGGGTTGCCTGTTCTAACGTTTATTTTTTAGCACCTGGCGGCTCTTTTTACTTCTCATCCTAAATAATCTGCTCTTTCACGTGATTCCGTTTATTTTGAAAAGTCTCAACAGGATCTTGAGCTTTATTGTGAAAGGTTTATGTGGAACATAAACAAGCGGACATACGATGGTTTTACCGTCGTTGTTGCTAACAACAACGCATAAAAACAGGTGCTTGTTGTGGCAGGAACAACGCCATGGCTGTTTCAGCCGCCATGAGGATGGAACAAGTACAGGTTGGAGCACATGATCCCCCGTGCAGGCAGCTAGCCACCAAAAACAATCAGATGTTACTGTCACGGCGGCGTCGCAGCGTGGTCGAACTGATTCGTTTTCTATTTTCTACTTTTCGTTTTTAATTTAGTTGCGTTTCAGTTACTTGCCAGATAGTCTGTTAGTTTCAGTTTACTTCTTATTGTTTGAAAATGTTTTAGTTTGTGTTCATTTCAGTGTTATTTTCAGTCTTTGTATGTATTCGTGTATTCAGAGCATTCGCCAGAAACGAGATTTAGGAGACTCGCTATAGTTTTACAGTGAAAACAGACGTTTTCCAAAAGCTTTGGACTCACAGTCTTGCAGACATCAAAGTCAATAAACACTGGCATCAAATCATCATCAGCTGTGACATATATTATGCTTAACCAGCCTTGCCAATACTAAAAGTAGGTATATTCACTATATCGGGGTGTCCAACTCCAGCCCTCGAGAGCTACTGTCCTGCAGCTTTTAGATGCATCCATACTCCCACAAGGCCGGATCAAATGATCGCCGTGCCTCGTCAACGGGCCTGCTAACTGCCATTTATTTGATGCAGGTGTGTCGGCACAAGGATGCGTCTAAAAGCTGCAGCTCTCGAGGACTGAAGTTGGACACTCCTGCTCTATATCATTACAGTGAGCTGTCACTCAGCATTACAACTACCTAAACATCATTGCTGAGCCCTGACGTAACAGCTGCAGAAATCCTGCCCCGCAGATTCAACGCCATCAGGCTTAAACGAGCAGTCTGATGACGAACTGAAGCACAGTCCTGCGCCTGGTTTTTGCATTGTGACTGAGACACATGGTCACGAGGGACAGACCGGTCTGTCATATCTGCTGGCTTTACAATAACTGCACTGCAGAGAGGCCTCACAGCTCAAAGTGGTTTTAGGCCTTTTCAAGTGATTAAGTGAGCAAAAGCATGTGCACCTCTGGGACATTATGTAACTCTTATTCCCCACATGCAGTACATAATGAATGTGCAGATGAATAATGCAGAGATCCTGTGTGAGGGCTTTCCCGAGTAAATGGTAAAAGCATGAAGAGTTTCTCCCGTCTGTGCGTGTATAAAGTACACAGGCTCCGCCCCCCTGAGCAGTCATGATGTAAAACCATGACAGCTTTCAAAGAGAGGACGAGAGGAGACCAACGGACGCCACAAACATGGAATTATCTGTCATGTGAAAAGGCTTCAGCTTAGAGTGTGCATGAGTCCAAAAGGCTTCAAAAAAGATTTGATTTCTATTTGCATAGAGTTATGTTTAGCAGCATGACGACCTTCTCCTCCAGTTCAGCTGAGGTCACTGCAGCCAAGTCAGCGAAACACAATGTTAGTGATCAGGTTCTTTATTTCCTTTTTAAACTTCCTCACAGTCATTTTAATGTGTAAAACAGCAGACGCCAGCAGCAGGCTGGCGACACACTAGTCTAACACCACTGTATAAACACACATAAGTAGAATACTGGATGCACATGGATCACAGTCAAATGCAAGGAGAGATGCTAGAGAACAGCAGCCACGGAGAAGAAAACAAGATTTATAAAGATAAAAACGATGAATGAACATGAGCCGAGCCCACAGCAACAACCTCATCACTCATTTATTACTACACAACGTTCCCAGTGCTGAGTGTAAGATCCTTTTACTTTCAATCCCCCAAATTCTCTCCAGGACGTCTGTTTATTATTCCGTTTGTTTAATATTATTGTTTATTATTCCAAATGCAGTTTTTCAGTAAAACGTTTACATGTAACAAAGTTTGTATCAAATCAAATGGAGCAAAATAACACTGAAGCTGACGTCACAGCAACGCTGCGAATAACTTACAATGAAATTTATATAGGCAGGTCTGAGTGTGTGTGTGTGTGTGTGTGTGTGTGTGTGTGTGCCCGTCTTTATTTGATCTGAGCAACCAGTCTGTCTTTGATGTTTGCCTCACAGAGCTCCACTTAAGGTAATGTTAATATGTGTACTCTGTGTGTGTGTGTGTGTGTATGCACTGTGTGTGTATGCACTGTGTGTGAATGCACTGTGTGTGTATGCACTGTGTGTGTATGCACTGTGTGTGTGCGCGTGTGTGTGTGCTCTGTTGCTCACTCATTCACATAAGAGCTCACAGTGGGCCCATTTCAGGGCTAAGTGAAAGGGCTAGTGTTTGGCATTTGACTGTGTGTGTGTGTGTGTGTGTGTGTGTGTGTGTGTGTGTGTGTGTGTGTGTGTGTGTGTGTGTGTGTGTGAGAGCTGTATTCTGCCCCTAACAGAATTACACAGGACTCTCAGGGCATGTTTTTATAATTCAGCACTTGCTGCGCCCCATTAGAGGACAGACAGACAGACAGACAGACAGACAGACAGACAGACAGACAGACAGGTAGTGATGTCCCCACACAGCACCTCATGTCTCTCTCTCTCTGAATCCCCCCCCCCCCCGCCCCCGTATGTCCCCTTGGTCTCATGCACTATTGTTGAAATGTGAAGATTACACATTGAGATGGAATGCAAAGCAGCTCGCACACACACACACACACACACACACACACACACACACACAGGTCAATCTGTAATCCTAAAACAAACACAGGTAGTGCACACAGACTATAACGGGGCCAGGACATGTCACAGGACGCATACACGCAGCTCAGTCTGCAGGAACAACACACTGTTGAGACTGTGATGGTCCTGCTGCATGCACACGTCTGTCCTTACATGGAACAAACAGATAACGGGGCGTCAGGCAGCACGGGGTTAATATCAATCCTTAAAGCAGGAGACAGCTATTACATCTCATTAAAGTCTCACTGACTTTTATTGGGATGAAGGATAAATGTCAGTAAATGAGTAACTCAGTCTGAAAATAAAACCTTCAAACTGGAACCTGCCACTGGGATTAAAACTCTCTCTGACTGAAGGTGAATGATTGAAGAGGAGTGAAGACGTTATGTCCTCTGTCCTCCTGTTATCACACACGTCTGAACTGTGACCCCTTCACTCCTGGACTCGCCTCTTACATGTCCAATATAAGCTGTATCCCACACACCCTTTGCTTACACCCACTACATTACTCCCACCAAACACACCCATGACATACTGTTGAGGAAAGCTCTGTAGCTGCATGTTTAGGTATAAACAAGGCAACAGATACCAGTGAAGCAGAACCCAGAGGTTGATGTTTGAGCTCCGCCCAGTCCCGCCGACAACAACTGGAACCTGTTGTGCTACTTAACACCTTCATAACTCCACTCTGCAAGAACTTTCACCGAGTCTTAGGTTCAAACAAAAGCAATATTAAATAGTTTCCTACTTCAAAAACAGAAGTATGGTTAGCCGTGAAGCCTGCTTTTCCACATGAAACAATTAAAGCTGAGAGGTTAGAGTCAACCTATTTATTAACATTCAGGCTGTGACCTCGTCTGAAATCTATCGGTGGCACATGTAATGGGGATTCCAAATATCCGCTTCCTTTGGAACGCTGACAAACAAACTTTTGTTATTTTTGTAACAAAAATTAGAACTGATACTAGAAGTAACACTAGTAACATGTAACAATCAGATTTCACGCTGTGGCTCTTTTAAAGCGACAGTACACATTCAGTCCGTCAGTTTAAGGCAAAGAGACCAGAAATGATCCTTGACAGTAAAAAGACGACAAAACAGAAAAGATCTTTTGTTTTGTAGTTCAGCAGCACGACGTTTCATTGTTTAGAGGACACCTCGTAACCACCTCAGTGAATCTACCTGCCCGTTCATCAGCGGGACATCCGGCTCTGCTGTATAATTCCCAGAGGGTCTGATTGGCAGCAGTGAAGCTTGGCTGCTGACACACTGGTCCAGCTGCTGCTATTGGAGGGAACGAGAGGAGGGATTACAGTGACCGGCTCACTCTGTACCATCACATCCTTCCCCTCCACTCTCAATCCCTCCATCGTTTCATTCATTCAATCTGCCCTTGTCACGCAATTCTCACTCCAACCCCCTCCAAAACACACACGCACACACACCAATGTGTCTAACTGCTTTGAGATGCATCTGTATAAAATCACCTGATGATCACAGGAGGAACCTCCACCTTTCTATAAATCATGTTTTTATGATTCAGGAAATGTTAAACTGAGTTATTAACTGTCCTGTAAGGCAGACAGATGCTGCTGTGGAACGTCCGTGGCACTGTGGGCTGCTGAAGTTATTTAGGGATCAGTCAACGCCACACTTGCAAACTCGCGCTGTCGGTTGCTACATCACGTCGTTCATCTCTCAGCCTGACGAAGACGTTTTCACGGAGGACTTTGCTCAAGTTGCACTAAGCTCTGAAAACCTTTATTATTAATGGAAACGAATCCGAACTTTGAACTGCACACTGTGAACCCACACGGGCCGTAAACTCCAGGCATGCAGCCAGCAGTGGTAAAAATGGAAGAAATGGTGTTTTTCTTCTACTGTATAACACATGACTCCATCACGTCTGTGTCGAGACCAAAGGGAAACACAGTCTTGGACACGTGTAGCAGTCACATAGCTTCTCACAGACTGCTGTGTGCAGTAGATGCACAGATGCATTACAGCTCCGTCCTCTGTGGCTCTCTCAGCAGCGCAGTGAAGCCAGCGGTGAGCATAATGCATCCCACATCCTGTGTGGAAGTCCCGAAAGTGCAGGAGCTCCTTCACACAGGAACAGAAACAACTCAAAATGTCAAAGGACTCAGCGCGAGGCCTCGATACGTCGATGGCAGCCAATAAAGCTGGTCCCAGTGCCAGTGCCCAGCCAGTATACTGGTGCGTCTTCTGCAAATAACAATTATATCACTGGTCAATGTTCATGTGTTGTGTTACAATAATTTGGAACTGGCTTAATGTTTACAAGGTAGTGTGATAAAGATAAGGATTATTGTCGTTGCTTTAACAGGTTAACGTTTCTTTACTTCCTCAGCATAAAACGTTTGATACAAAACAACAACAATAACCATCGATGGTGCAAATAATATCCATCTATCCATGTCATTAATATTAATATTTCATTAATACAGTTCAAAGTACATTATTTCATTAAAGAAAAACAACATAATTAAATATCTCTACATTTCCATTCATCAACTTTTATTGTTTTCATTTGATATGTTTTACATTTATTCATTTATCTCCTGCTTTACTAATTATTAGGGCTGCACGATTTTGCATAAAATGAGAATCACGATTTTTTGCTTAGAATTGAGATCACGATTCTCTCACGATTTTCTTTTCCAGTATAAATATTTATTGCACTTATTAACTGCACATCAACTTTGTAACAGTTGAGACTGAACATAAAAACAATAAATAAACATAAAAACAACAAATGTCTCACGTTTTGTCGTTGCCGCAAAATGTTGTACTGCTTGAAATTGCGTCTCCACCGTTGCTCGACACTGCGTGTATAGAGCAGGTAGAGCAACAATAGAAAAATAGTTGCGGGACGGCACTGTGTAGCGTTTGTCTAGGGTGTTGATCATTTTCCTAAATCCCTCGTTTTGCACAGTGTTGATGGAGCCATATCTTTGGTCAGGTGGTAAGTAACAGCCTCCGTAATTTCTTTGTGCCTGCGGGAGTTTGACGGGTATAGGGAAGCGCTGTATAAGGTTCCCGTTATTGATGTTTGGGTGGTTGACCGGGACGGATTTTCTCCTGTCACTTTCTCGTCATCCCTGACGTGCTCTCCGTTGTTTTTCCCTGCTAATTTCAGCAGCCAGCTTCTGTATCACGTGGTATAAGGCTCCGCCCATTTGTTGAGCAGGAAGAGTGAGCGCTTGTTTTCATGCAGATTACGTCCCGGATCAAAATGCGGTACAATCGTCGTCGTCTTTTTTTCTTTTTTTTTTAAATCGTTGTCATTTGGAAATGAGATTGCGATTTTCTAACGATTAATCGTGCAGCCCTACTATTATGGCTGCAAAGTACAAAACAGAGAACATGAAGTAGTTGGCTTGGGTCTATTTTGTCGACTGTACTCATTAATTACTTATCCAGTACAGGTTTGCAGGGAGGGCCAGAGCCTGTCCCAGCTACCGCAGGGTGAGAGGCGGGGTGCACCCTGGACAGGTCGCCAATCTGATGCAGGGCCAACACAGAGTGACAGACGACCACTGACACTCACCTAACCCCACTGACAGCATGTCTTTGAATCATCACCAGTGGGTACAGTCGTAATGGGTGATGGCAGAATAGAATAAAGCTGCTTCGTTCACCAGGAGCTGTCACAGCACGTAGCATCACATATTTGATTTGGCAGATGCCCGTCACAACCCCAACGGGATTTGTGTTCTCCCCCAAGATGGAACCGTGGATCGTTAGGACTAACAGAACCTGCCTGATGTGCCAGTCATCACTGATGAACTGAATGAACTGCATCCCCTAAGAAGTCTGACCTCTGTAACAGTGCACAACATGTAATGGCTGCCATATTGACTCAGCATGAGATCAATAGTGATAAATAATTCTTGGAGAGTTAAGAGGTGAACCTGAGTCGAGCAAAATGTTTTCTTCTCTCTTCCTGGAAGAGAAAGGAGTGTTTCTGTTTCTCTGAACTCCTGCCTGATAGAAACGGGCTCAGGATCTGACGCATCGCTGACGACCGGAAATTCAAACTCATTACATTAGAAAACGACGACCTGACCATCTGCCCAACTGCTCGCTCGTCTGCCAGCACGCTTTCTGAACACTGGTGGAATACGAGCGTATCTTTGACAACAGTGGAGAACAGACGAGTCATGCTGACCTGTGACTGATGCCTCGATATAAACTGAGGCAATCCCAGCCAGTCGAGTCCGGTTCAGACTGTTGATGAGTGTTAGCACACGCATCAACAGTGAATCATCATTTCAACGACGTGTTGCAGGCAGGTCCGGATATTTACCAGTGTGGTGCCGACTGCTGATGGCGTCCAATCCTAAATGCTTCCATCTGTGTGGTAGATGGTATGGCTGTGTTCTCGTCTTGTATAGTTAAATATTTAAGCACTAAATGGGCTGTGAGATGTGGGTCCAAATGTTTAGCTCGTTTTCTTTCTTTTGAGGAAACTACAAACAAAATAAACTAATGAAGTCAATGATTTATTCGCCATATTGTCTAACAAACAAATCAAAAAGTTGTGACAGTGACGTAAGATTTGGTACAGATTTTATGTCACTCGCTCACTGTGTTACACACCCTCTGCCCCTTGGAGACCTAATACGTAGGAAACATTCGTATAAGGGAGTTCTGTAATGAATAGATGGCAGTCGTCCCGCCCCTCCTACCGAAGAGCCAATAAGTGACGAGCCAGAAAGCAGCAGGTGCAGCAGATCGTCTCATCGTAAAGATGTTTCTGCCGTTCATGAAAAAATGTTTTTATCATAAAGAACTTGTTCGTAAATTTGCTAACGGACTCTGGTGCACTGCAGGAATCCCCCAACAGCTGTCTGCTGCCATGTGAGCACAGATCATATCTCACTGAGTCCCTTCAGGTGGCCGAGCATGTGACAGCAGTGTTGTCCTGACAGGTAAATATGACTTGTGAGATAAGGCACAGACAGCTTTCCACCCACACGCTTTTGCAATGCTGGGGGTGTAACTAAGCTAGGAGTGATGATCTATGATTTACACCAAAGTGATCTACTTCAGACTTCACCGAGAGAAATGATGAAACGTACCGGCTGCCACCTCCGTGTTCCTGACGTTAAAGCTGCAGCGTGGCAGCCGAGGCATCGAGACGACTGCTGACAACGCTTGAAGAGCAGGTCGGGCGAGCTCAGGAGGAAAGAAACGCTTCAACTTTTCAGGTTTGAAACAACGGGGAGGCCCCACTGTGTGAGGATTATGACGGAGCCATCTGCATTGTTTGGCTGCACACAGTCACATGGATGATGGATTTCCTCTGCTTCCTGGTTCCTAGACAGAGGCTGGAATGACCTTAAAGACAGTATCCTGCTTTAGTCGGATGATCCTGACTGCGGAGCACTGATCGGCTTTCCTAAACCCCACTTCTAACCTAATCTAATATTGAGCTTCACGTGACTGCTGGGGGCTTTCTCTGAGACAGATTTTAAAATCAGTCATGGTGAGACGAGTGTTTCAGGTGTCAGGATGAAGAGAACGAGGAGTGAGAACACAGAAAAACTCCATCGGAGTAACTAAGAAC
This sequence comes from Neolamprologus multifasciatus, assembly GCF_963576455.1. Classification (NCBI taxonomy): domain Eukaryota; kingdom Metazoa; phylum Chordata; class Actinopteri; order Cichliformes; family Cichlidae; genus Neolamprologus; species Neolamprologus multifasciatus. The sequence goes on along the minus strand of NC_140447.1, from coordinate 3,071,018 downwards.
TTGTTTTTCCGAGATTTCCCTCCTCAGCCCTTCCTTCCTTTCTTTCTTCCTTCCTAAGTCTCTCTTTGGGCATTTTTAGTCTTTTTTAATGAACATCAACCAATCAGATATTAAACAAGACCAGACCAACACTCACAATACTACACGTTTGTATTATTGTAAGATTAAACCCAGACAACCCTGAACCAGTCGGTTTGTTGCTGCAGCCCAGCCGAGCTGTCCCGGCTCCTCAAAGATAAAGAACTGCAGAATGAGCATTCAACCTAAAAGTACACAAACACTAAATAGATTAAAACATGCAGATCAAAGATTTACTGAACGTAAAAACAGATGCAGAACAACCTGGGCTGCAGAGCCAGCACCGACCTCTACCTTTAGCCACTGAATGCAGCACTGAACATTTCTGTAGTTATTCTGAGCATGAAGGGGAAACGTTTATGAATGAGTTTCTATAAACTGCATACGCAGCATTAAACAGCAACCAGTGCCTGATGCCAGAGTGGAGCAGTCATTTCATTTAGTTTACACCACACGAGCCGCGTCAGTAGGTTTGACCTTACAGATGTGTGGCTGTGACAACAGAGCCAACATCGCTTTTGACGCTAAATTCTTAACAATCTCCTCCAGCTAAAGCATCAAGGTGCAGGTTTCCTGCTCTGTGCAGTTGTCACGCTGGGGCAGCAGTCGTGTTGTGGAGTGAATGAGGACCCAAAATGCAGGCAAGCGACTGGTGATGAGAGCGCCGTTTATTTACAAAGTGGCAGAAACAGGCAACGGAGCCTGAGGAATTACTAACGGAAACCTAAAGTGGGAAAAACTAAAGAGCAAACCTGAAATCATAACGACACGGAGAGAGGACGAGCCGACCACGAACACAGACCGACACCCACTAAATATACACACACAAGGTAATCGGGTAATCACACACAGGAGGGGAGAACAGCTGATCCTAATACACACGATGACTGGACGACACAAGCTGAACACAATGACAACAGACACAGACCTTCAGAATAGAACAGGAAGTCCAGAACACGAGCCTTCAAAGTAAAGCAGGAAACACGCAGACTGATTTACATGAACAGAGCACCGAGGACAGACACAGACACTAAACTTCAGGTTCAACCCTAAACTAATACACAATCAGAATAAACACAAGGCACAAAAATGAACTTCAAGGAAACAAAACGCTGGGTCAAAATGATCATGACAGCAGTGCATCCTTATTGGCACAGGACTGGTGTTATCAGAGGAACCTGTGTGTTAGAGAATACGACTCCTATGAAATGAAAACTCCTACATCTGCATTTCATGACAGCTTTACACCAGCTAAACAAAAGCTACCTGGGACCTTTATAAATATGGAGTCTGTTGTCTAACCTAATCCCATGTAAGTGTGCCATGTGTGTAATTTGTAAAGTTGTTTACACCCTCAGAGACGATGTTGCCCCGGTTACCTGACCTCCACTCACTGTTTCATCTATAATCTTTAGGTTAGGAAAAATGCATCTTCTTCATAACAATAAGTGACCTTTTCATTCAAAGTTTCAGAATACTTACCCCACAAAGATCTGTCACATATTTATGCTACTTTACTCTGATATGCTCAACATTTCTTTTCATTCTCGGGGAAAAACAGCCAAATGTTTGAAGCTGCGGACGCTCGACGTGTGTCAACAAATGCTTTTTGTTTTTTAGATCACCTGTCGTTTCAGGGAGGGGGGATTCCTAGGATGGAGTAGAGCGTACATGCTTTGGGGCTGATTATTTATTCAAAGGCAGCATTAGTAATTCCACCCAAGCTTGAGAGGTTTAAAACAGGAAATAAACCTCTGCACTGTGTGATCATCCTTCACATGCTACAGTAGTGGAAAAGAAACCAATCCAGCGATAGCACATTAACGAGTTTTCACCGTACATGGGCCGACCTACGTAACAGAAAGGTTTCAGTGCGTGGCCAACGATCTGTGAAAGAATAAGCTTCACTTTTTATTATGACAGTAAATGCAGCTGGCAGCCTGTGACATGTGCCAGTGATAGAACCAGTTCAGCCAGACACCGCTAACAAGCAACCACACAAACATGCTCCTCACCAATGATTAGGCCTGTTCGATATCACCATATATATCGGATGACGAGATAAAAACTTCTATCGTTTCATTTTACGCTATCGTTTGTTTCGTGGTGTCGTAAAATAACCTGTTTACGGCGATATCATCGTTCTGATGTCACTGTAGTGACTTTATTCATTTCTTAAAGTTCTCTCTTTCTCTTATATTTAATATAACCACACGGACAAGCGCCTGTTTTTATTAGGGGTGGGGAAAAAAATGGATACTATGTAGTATGGTGATATTTTGTTTGCTAATAATGTATGGATACAGGGACAGCAGAAATCGTTATTTTGTTACAAAAAAGGTTTTTGTGCTCTGACTTCAGAGCATGTTGATCCTTTTTCTGAGCAAGAATCCTGACATTCCTTCACTGTCCAAATGTGTTTAACTTTTTTATGGCAGCAATAAACATGACAGTTTACTTATTTTAATTTAAGACATCTTTTATTTTAATTAAGTTTAAAACTTTTTTATTTAATGTAAAATTATATTTTGTTTTAATTTACTTTCAAATTCTTCAGTTGCTGAAGGGGCTGCATAGTTTTCATAAACTGCATAGTTCAGAATAGCTATAATTGTACCAGATGGTTGATTCAGTTAAGTTGGACTAGACTGTAATACAAACCGTTCAGTTTGTCAACAATCAAACTGAAATGAGAGAAAGACTGAGTGTGAGACTTTGATATTAGAGAAAATGAATATTGATAAAGTTTACCTTTATGTACAGAATCTGAATATCGCTAAATATTTTAAAAAATTACAATAATATCGTATCGTGCGTTAAGTATTGTGATAATATCGTATCGTGGGATGTATGGTGATTCCCACCTCTAGTTTTTACGTGTTGTCGTTAGCAACAATGACGGTAAAACCATCGCGTGGCTCCGCTGTCCACTTGTTTGTTTTCTACTAAACCTTTCACAATAAAGCTCAAGATCCTGTTGAGACTTTTCAAAAGAAACTGAATCACGTGAAAGATGCAGAGAGTTTACGGATGAGAAGAAAAAAAAAGAGCCGTCAGGTGCTAAAAAATAAACCTTAGACTCAAACTTTGAAAGAAAACGGCGGCCGTTACAACTTATGTCTAAAAATGTATCGTTTCATGCATCAGTTAAAACACGTAAAGGACGCCCAGCTGGAAAAACTTCACGCAAGTCGAGATTCACGGAATTTACAGAAAATGTTACATTTTTGTGATTTATATCGTTGTCAGGACGATAAATGTCTTATATCGGGATATGAGATTTTGGTCATATCGCACAGCCCTACTAATGATGCAGGACTGAAAGTCAGTCTACTCTGATACGCCAACGTTCAGTTTTCACAAGGTGACAGAAGCCTTGTGTTGGTGACCAGGCAAAGCTAAAGTGTGGCACACGCCACAGTCGGTGAAGGTAACCACAGCAGATGCAGTGAGGTCCATAAATATCTGCACAGAGACAGGCTTTGTTCTCATTCTGGTTCTGTTCGTTACCACAAGGACTTTAAAAGAAACAACTCAGATAAAGTTAAAGTCCAGACTTTGAGCTTTAATCTACTAGATGGTCTCTTTTCACTCCCTAAACAAATCTTAGCTGTCACACTAGATTTTGTCACAACTGCAGTTTTTCAGCATGGCTGCTTTCTCACAGTGTCTTCAGCCTGCACTGTCTAATTCAGCAGTAGCTACCATCAAGTCCCATCTCAGAGTTTTTCCAAGAAATTCAAACTGTGCACAGCTTTAAAACTACTGAGTGGTGTTTGACTTTGGCAAGAGGCAGCTGGGTATTACAGTGATGGAATTAATTATTTGATCCCCTGCTGAAATAATCAGTTCTTACAGCTGTGATTGTAAGAACTGGACAGCCTCCGGTTTTTATGGTAGTTTCATTTTAATGGAGAGAAAAGTGAGATACAGGTTACAAATCGATTTGCATGCCTTTGAGGAAATAAGTGTTGGCTTCACAGACTGTGTGCATGTGTGGCACACGCCACAAACACTCTGAGTTACAGATCCTGATCTCTACTGGTTCTGTTTATAAAGCCGTCCACAGAACCAGAATCAAAGGGTTTTACTGCCAAATGCTGAGCAGGTTTACAACATTAGGAAATTGCTGCAGTACTTAGTGCAAAACATACAGTAAGACAACACTTAAATAAACATAAAAAGTGCTAAGCAGACAGATATATGCATGCATGCAGGTGATGATCAGTGTAAACATGGAGCAGATGCAGAGAACACAGCGCAGGTCGTGTGTTTGTGGTCCCTCTATTCATTCCTTCTATTTCAACCTCTCCACAATCATGAGCAACACCAAAGATCTGCCAAAGGACGTCAAAGACGGGATCTTAAACCTGCACAAGGCTGGAACGAGACCATCAGCACGAAGCTTGATGAGAAGGACGACGACTACTGCTGCGAATATTCACAAAGGGTTCAATAATCAACAACAATCATCAGAAGATTCAGCAGGGAAAAATATTTATTTCCCCTAAATGTAAAAGTGGGCAGACAGTGGCAGATATCCTGTAACAGAATATGAAGAGTTGAGAACTTGTCGAGTTATAAAATAGGAAGAGAAGAAACCAGATGTTCCAGTGGAAACGTGGGCTCTGGCAGTGCTGCCACACTTTATCAAACAGATGTAGTAAAAGACTGAAGAGGTACTTTCTCTTCTGAACAAGAGTAAAAAATAAGCGACACACAGAACAGACGTGCATCGTACCCTAGAAAGGAAATGATCCGACACAAACACCCAGTGTTTCAGCCACTCCTGTGGCCACTGTTTGATAACCGTCAGGGCTGCTGGTGGACTTACAGCATCAGGACATTTGAGGGATGTGACTGGATCAGGTCCATAATCATCCAGGGCCTTAGATCAGTCCCACCTCTTATTTCCCCACCGCTTAGTAATCTGGCTGCTACAGGATTGGAGAGTAATCTGGATAGAAGGCGTGATGAAGGGAGGGAGGCTGCTACAGAGGGTCAATCCTCTCTGCTGTCAGTCCTCTTTATATCAATTTCTGGGATAAATTCGCTGCTAAACTGCAGGTGGAGGCGCACGGTTGCATGTAAAGGAGGCGATGCACACGTGTTTGGATCAGCAGAATAAAAACAAAGTTACCAAATGACACAGAAAACACAGGAAACCTGCAGAAACACCTGATGTGACGCAGCATGCAACAACCAAGCCCACAATCTACTCATAGATGCTCAATACTTGAAGGTGTTTGATGATGCAAACTGATAAATACTCAAATATATCACTCTCGTAAAAATATATGATAAAAACTTCACTAAGTTTACAAGATGTAACCAACTGACTGACAGCATTAGCACGCAGGCTAAACATGGAAGGTTTGCAGCATCACTAAGTTTCGCTCACACCTGGCTGCACTGAGCGCCGCTTTGCTCCATAAAGATTTGGGGCAAAATAGCTCATCGTCGTTTTGAAGCTCACACATCGTTCAATAAAACTTTCCAGACATAGTTGTAGTTTTCTCTGCAGACAACGACGCAAAGAGGACGCATGTTGGCAATAATGGGAAGCCCGCTTGTTCTTGATTACATCACTACTAGGCTGTTCCTGTGCTGTGTCACACGTAGTGATGATGCAATCCTGTTGCCCAAAGAACGACTAGCTTGACGACAGAATGAAGCTGTTAGGACAACTGAGCAAGCTCCACCCACTAGTTAAGATGGACAGATGTGGGTTCGAGCTGGAAAGTGATTGGTGCATTAGGGATAAAGCTAAATTATTTTATACACTCTGAGACAGCCGAGGTTTGACATACGGACGATGTGTTGCTGCGTTAATAATCCTCTACAGGTACGACAGCTTACAGCTTTATTCTTGGCTAACGAGTCGATCAGCAACTATCAGCGGGATGATAACTATGACTCGACATGATGGTGCAGTCCCCACCCAGTTTGCTCCAAGGAAACAAAACTTCACTGTGACATTTGACAGAATTCACCACACTATCCTTGAACATTTGGCCCGAGCAAAAACAGTGTGACTCAGCAGATAAATGTGGGACGGTGACATCAGTAAATCCATCTTGTTTTCAGATGTGCTGACATCAGTCAACAGATAGGTTCTCACACTGATATCCAACCTATACTGTGTTGCTACCTAATTTCTGCCATAATGGGGAAAGCCTGAGGTTCATTCTTTAAATATTAAACAACTATTAGCAACATTAAGAGCAGTGCAACAGTGTAACAAGCTGTGATAAGAGTTAAAACAACAGTGACAGCAGATACAGTATCTCTCTGAAAATTAGAGAGGTTACAACACGTGCAACTGCAGACCAAAACTCATTGAGATATTCCTCTGAAAGGGTTAGATAACAAATAGCTCAGTCCATACAACTCCTGAATCTTTTGTGCTACCTATAACTATCCTTTCCACACACACATGTGCACACACATGTGCACACCTACTACAGAGGAGCCAGCATGAAGAAGGTTTCTCCAATAAGTCTGAAAACCAGTGTGGGCCACTGTTCCTCAAGTAAAGCTGAGCATGCTCAGAAACTGTCTGCTACACACACTGTACATAAAAGACGGACGTTGCAACCGTGACATCTCCTACCGGTTGAACTCTGCATTATAAAACACAAACACCAGTTGTAGTCCTTCACATTGGTTTTTGGACCAAGATGTGACCATATCTGGGCATGAGGGTGGGGTGCCAAGTTTTCAGCTAAAGCTATGAGGAAATTTCCACCCACCATACAGTTTTTATCCACAGAGAGTGAAAGAGAGTGCTTTTTACAAATATTGGTATGTTGAGCATTTTCATGTTAGACTCCCTTTGGGAGCCAGCTTCAAAAGTGGCTACTAGAAAAACTGCACTTTGGCACTTGCTGTGTTAGTTTCCCTTTTGTTTGTTAGCTGTGGGAATAATATATATATATTTTACCATGACTGAACGCAAAAAAAGCTGCAATCTGTGCATGAAATGAAGTGCTGGCTGCTCAAAATGTCTTGATAGGACAGCTCGCGTAGTCTGTCCCCACTCTGCACTCTAACAGCACAGTGTAAGGAGGATTGTTCTTATTCACGGGGTCGTTCTTGCAGACTGCCAATGAATGGACAGATGCAACAGAAACATATAAAGGGGAAACTTGCGTAACAGTGTGGGAGTCTGCTGTGACAGTGCAACTTCACCATGCTGTCTCTGTAGCGGTCGGGAATACTGGCACGGATGCACGCGATCTACTCACTACTGTGATAATAAGGCAAAGCGGACATTCAGAGGGAGAAATAAAACCTAAAAAACTAACGACAACAATACCACCATGGTGCTAACTAGCCTAAAGCATAAGCGTGCTAATTCTGCATACTTCTTCTCAGAAAGTAAAAGTGTCCGAGGCGCACGTGAAGGCAGCATTAACCTACACCCGTACTCAGTCCCCGCTGCGATGCGCCCTGTGAGCTCACTCATCCAAAATCACCGTCAGTTCACTGCAACAAAGACCGCGGCTTTCCGCTCACCGACCCCGCGCTCAGTGCACACACCGGGCGTTACCACACAAAACGGGACGTTCATTTTTCAGCGTCACTCACCGTTAGTTGTCTCCTTTTTGACAGTTTGTCCAGAGTCTCCGAGCGTCGCTGTCACCGCTACGATCCGCCCACCCGAGAGTGTACGCTGCTGGACGCGCATAAATATGCCCCGCCCCCAGCACTGCCTCTGCTCCAATCGCAAAACGATACCGTGAACTGGCTCTCATTTTAACCAATCGCACGAAGACTAAAACTCTGCTTGACGGCCTCACTGTCCAATCAGAACGTCGGAATCCCGGGAAGATCCCTTTCTCACCGTGTTGGCTTTTGACAGACACCGTGTGCATTCAATAGAAAAGTTTGACTCCTTTTACGGGACGGTGCCGGTCCAATCGCCTCGGGGAACGAACTCTGGATACGGCCGCGGCCCAGGAAGACGCCCTACACCGCCCCGATCAGTGGAATGTTACCAAGCGGCTAAACAGGAATCACAGGAACTACAGAAATTACAGAGACCCAAGGGGGAAGTGTAAACCACACGTGTCCACTAATGCTGATGGTATAAATACAAGACTGTGTTGCTTTTGGGGGTAGTGGGGACAGAAGTGACCGCCGATTTAATTTACTACAACTCATCACCTAATCTGCTGGATCTGATTCACAAACTGGAGCGAGGAAGCGTGTCTTCTCTGGGGGTGAGATTGCAAAAATCCACAGAAAAATCAAAAGCGGGAAAAATGCTCCACTTGACATAGTGTAGGTCTATAGTGACGCCTTGTGGTGGAAAGCACAAACGTCATTTTCAGGCAGTTGTAGCCGTCTGACAAACCAACATGTATGTGTCATTAGCTGTGTTCCAATTAAGAGACCGCACGCTTGAAGTACGCGTATTACGTACGGTGCGTACTATAAGTACGAGAAGTGCGGAAGTGAGAGTCTTGTGAAATGGGACGGTCTAGCCTTCGTCGCGCTGTTCAGGTTGCCTAGCAACCATGATACTAACCGCGAGAAACGTTACATACAGCTTTGTGTGACAGAAATGAAGGAGAAAAAATGTTTTGTTGGTCAATCATTTTTGTCATGACATCACTTTGATTAGTTGAGTATCTGAGGCTGAAACCACAGGACTGTAAAACATGATTGTTGGGCTTCATTTCTGTACTGAACAGTTATTTAAGATTAGTTAGTAAATAACAATTAGCTAATGTTGTTCATGAGACTAAAGTCATCTCACTGTGGTAGTGTAAATATAATATGGCCAATATTATAGTTATTGTCAGATTATTATGAGATATATATACTGTGTATATATATATATATATACTGTGTATATATATATATATATATATATATATATGCTTTACAACTAAGTTAACGCTGAAAGTACAAACATCACTAATGTCACACAACTTTGCCGCCATGTGGCCAATAGTAATGTTTTAATGTTCTTCATTATTAAACATTCGCACATGAATAAGTGATGTCATATTCAGTACTTACTTTTGACAGTTCACTCTTCGGCCGCTCCCTTCTGCCGTATTTTGCGGCAAAATTATTCACACCCACCACCGCGCTATGAATTGTGGGATATATGGGACCACGAAGCGTGCACCGGACCACGCTTGATATTTGGGGAAAATTGACGCCGCATTTGGAGTATGCATTTGAAGTACACTTCGAATTGGGACAGCCGTCGTCGCGTGGCGGTGACGTAATCACACTTAAAATGCGTACTTCAAGCGTGCAGACCCTGAATTGGGACACAGCTTTAGTGGTTACAATACTCCAGACCTGTTCGTGCATATACACACATGCAACTATATAAATTCATCTGGTCAAACTTGTGCTTTTCACAAAATAATCCCAAAGTTTCAGGAGCTACCTTTAGTAGTCATAACTTGTATCAGTCTCACATGGCACTGTGGACGAATTTTAATCCACTCTGCTTTACAGTGTTGCTTCAGCTCATTGAAGTTCGTGGACATTCATTTTTACGCAGCACTCTTAAGGTCCTGCCACAGCATGTAAGTCAGGTTGAGGTCAAAACGTTGGGTCATTGCAACACCTTGATTTTGTTCCTTTTCAGCCATTCTGATGTAGATGTGGTGCTGTGGTTGGGGTCATTGCTCGCTTGCATCACCGAGCTCTGGCTCAATCATCATATTTGATCCTAGAAGACTTTAGTACACAGAGGTCTCCATAGTTGACTCAGTGACTGCAAGCTGCCCAATCCTGCCTCTGTGAAGTCCAAATCATCATCCCTCCATCACTTGACTCGACTCCTTGTATGAGGAGTGATCAGTGCTATGGTTTTACCACATGTGATGCTGTGCATTATGGCCAAACAGCTCCACACTGGTCTCATCTGTCCTAAGGTCATTGTTCCAGAGGTCTTGTGATTTGTTCAGATGAAGCATCCAAAAAAAAGCCATATTTGCTTTATGTTTTTGTAGTCGTACTATTATAAACATTAACATTTCACACATTAACTGTAGAGTCTGAGATGTAACTCTTGGGTTTTATGCATTTTTTTCTGATAACGGTTTGTCCTTTGCTGAAGTCCGTCTATCTTGTATATAATCACAAGTGGGAAACTATAATGTTTCCCACTTGTGAATATTGAAATTGTATATTTGTATATTGTAATTATATTGTAATTGTAATTATAACTCTTCCCAGATTGCTAAGAACCAACAATTGCTCTTAGGCAGATCATTGCTGATGCATTGACACACACCTGAATGCCCCCGACCTGCTGAAACATCTGTCTTTGTAAAGGTGCTCACACTTTAGTCAAGTGCATTTGATTACTGGCTGCTGTTTAGCCTTGTAATTCCTCTGGGAGCAATAATCGTGTACATAGTTTTACACAACTGCGTAGAATCGTGTGAAAACGTGCTTTTTAAAGCAACCTTACACAAAAAGTAACAGGTCCAATTTAAAGGTGTTTCTGCGCTAAAATGTTAGAGAAGTGTCAAAGCAAATGTCACAGAAATCAGTCCAGTCACAATGATTTTGCTTTCAAAGAGGTTTATTGAAAGAAATATTTTTCAAATTTTATAAAGATCAACTATTTGATTATGCTATCACACAATCAGAACCTGGAGCATCACCGTTTCCCCTCCAACCTTTTGTCTTTGATATGAATCGTTAGCGCTTCGGACGACCCAGATTTTCCTAAAAAAGTTGGGTTTATGTGTAAAATGTAAATTTGCTGCAGTTCAGCACCTGGACTCTTACTGAAGAGCTGTGCAGTTGGAACACTTGGAGAACGTTTAGCATTGTCCTGGTGAATGTAGACAATGACAAAGGATGGCAGCAGGCCTCTAGAAACATTGTAACCAGGCTTTCTTTTTAAACCCAATCATGTGACTGGTTGCTCCTGTTCAGTATTTGATGTCATGTTTGTGGTTTCAATTCTGTTACATGTTACACATTTTCCCAATTTTGTAGAAATCGGGTTTCCAGAACTGCTTCTCTGGCGAGCTTAGCGTTACTATTTTATGGCTAAGCAGTATTCCATAGACTGCCAGAGTACACGAGATTAAAAAGTACTGGTTTTGATGGGACATGTCATGACTCAGTACTTCTAAGCAAAATGTGTTAAAGATATGCTATTGCTAAGAGGTTTCACCACGTCACACTTAAACAGCAAGATGTGGTCCAAAAATGCCTTTCATGTAGGTGTACTTTATTTAACTCCCCAGGCGAGACAGCCCGGAGACCAGACACGGGGAATCAAGTGCTTCAGGATATTTTGGAAACGGTCAACAGTTCTGCCCAGGACTGCCACACATGCATCACTCTGTTACAGTGGTTTGCAACCAAAGATACAAGTATACAATATAATCTTGTATCGTCTAAGATCACTATGTTTGCAGCTATTCAGTACCCCGCTCTTCCATGACCTGGAAGTAGTATGTATATATGTATTATATAAATAACGACTCTCCCGTTACCTGGAAGAATTCAGTGTTTCACTCTACACACAGTCTGCAAGCATACAGCAAAAATCCGCTGCTTCGCACATCAAACCTTCTCATTGCCGGATGATTTTTCAGTGCAGCATGCAAGTAAAAATGTGTACAATATTAAAAGTCTTTAGCTTCATCGCCCTCATCACCGTCGTCACATCCATTTTTACCATGGACAGCTCCTTGTTTTGTTTTTTTAAATAAGAAATTAGAGCAGTCTTTATTTGTTTTGTATATTTTCCTCTATAGTTTTCTGCATTTCAAAGCATGCCAAAGAAAGTTCGGTTTCTGCATAGTGCTGGCTATACAAGTGCCAAAGAGTTTGATTCCTTTACAAGTAATAGAAGGTGGTATTTACAGGCAGAATAGATCCAGTGTTGTGTAAACGGTACCAAACCCCCCCTCCCTCCTTCAAGTGCGCAAAATATCTACAAATAGCAAGTCTGTGAGAACTCATAGAAAGTAGAAGAGAGCTGAAAAAAGCTCAGCAGTATGGAAGAGCTGTTAAGGGGAGGCATGTGTATTAAGTGCGCAGGCAGTTCTTATCTTTGTGTGTGTGTGTGTCTAAATGCAAAGGGGAAGAAGCCCCCACAAGTCAAAAACTGCCCACAAACCAAAACATTCCCCCTTTTTTCTTGGAAAGTGCACCCTCTATTGTTATAATATGCAGTGTGCATACATAAATGCGTCCTCTAACACTAAGGTCTACCGTTACATACAAGGTCAGAGAAGAAGAGTCGACAACAACCACATTCTAATTTTGAGGTCATAGTTCTGAATGTAAAGATACAGTTCAGGCCACTAGGTGACTGTCATTGAACACTAACAGGAGACTCACTACAGGATGTGATGGCAATGGGAGCCCACTGCTGAAAGACACCACTGACTGCACTGTCAACGAAAGAAAGAAAGAAAGTCTTGTAAAGAAGCCAGGTCCACTGGGTCGAGAGTAGTTCTTTGTTTCCAACCTAAACCAAACAAAAGTGGTGATGGCAGTGAAATAAACCAGTAGTAAGAAGAGCTCAGCAGATTTGGTCAGTGTCACCTTAACAGCTTTAAACACCCGCGATGCTTTCACTCACGCTTCGACTATAGAATACTGAACAGAAACTAAACAGCATCAATCATCCTAACAAACCCATCACACCCTCGCCGATCTTTGTTTACAGTTACGCTCGATCCAGCTGCATTTCTGCACTTAACTCAAATGACGACAATCTTTTGGGAGTGAAAGAGCTGGATTAGAGTTTCCAATGTCGCCAGCGGTGGTTTGTTTACAGCACGGGCTTGCTTTGGTTCAAACTTAAAGTGCACACACACGGCCCAATCACCGCACAGACACCGACGGTTTCCACTAACGGGTGAGAGATACCGAACGTGGCCTCGACTGCAGGCAGGAGTTGATTGAGAATTTTTCAGTGTACAATAATGTTAATTAAATATGGATACATACTGAATAAATATCGATACAAAGTGAACAAAAGAATGACAGAACACAGAGAGCCGTTACATGCTGAAACAAAGTGAAAAATCCACAGACACATCATAATAGACCCACAGTGAAATACAATCTTCACACTTCTGCATTAAAGGGGAACTCTGCTGAAATGTGACCGCGTATCCAATTCGTTTCTTTCTGATTGGTTGGTTTTGAGTTTTTTGAGACACATTCCTGAGTCTTTATTCAACATCTGCACTGTTTAAAAATAATAATGATAATAAAGTGCTTTAACTTCAAATGGACGTGGTTAAGCTGCTACAAGTCTAAACTCTTTAAAGGACTATTGCACTTCAACAACAAGCTTGCCCTCTTCCTCCATTACAACTTTTGATTTTGTAGTACAGGAAAGGGTCTTTCCATGTAACTGCGTATAAGGGAAGACACATTTTGAAGACGTTATGGGTGTTTGTTTTCCTTCATCTTGAGAACTTAAAAAGACTGTGCAAAAGTGACCATTAATGCAGAAAAACAACCTGGTTTTTCCCCCAAATATAAAGGAGTATCAACGCGCATCCATCACCTTTTATGATTTTAAGAGCCCGTTCTCACTCCCGAGGCGTAACATGCCGACGTTTTGTCACGTCCCCCGGCGTTCCTGAGGAACGCGAAAGGAGACCTTCGGCGTTCTTATGGTACGCGGCGGGTTATGGCCGAAATCCAGTGCAATGACACTCCCGCGGTAATAGACGTTCCAGCCCTAAACCTAACCTTATCCCTAGCCTGAACCATAACCTTTTTCCTGACCTTAACCAGGACTGTAATGATGTTAAATAGCGTGTTTCTAAGTGATTTGAAGAAAAAGAGCGAACATGTGTAGATTGAGTCCATATGGTTCTCATTTTTCCGAGGTCGTCATTTAGGAACGTGGTGGGTAGCCGAAAACGTAATATGTTGACGATTTGTCACCTAGCGTAAAATGTTACGCTTTGGGAGTGAGAACGTGTTGGATTTTAAACATCTGTCTGCCCAGAGCTATCTGGGTGTCTCCAGGGTGTATCTCATATCCCTGGACTGGTGTTGTTCCTGTGTCATCACTGTAATGTTAGTCCAGGTTTGTTGGTTTGTTGGTGACAGTTTTTAAAATCATTAGCTAACTTCGTGGGGTAATGCTAGCTGAATACTCAGACGATGTCATTGGTCAGATGCAATGTTGATCGGACCAACATCATTGCCCCTCCCTGAGCCTGGTTCTGCTGGAGGTTACTTCCTGTTAAAAGGAAGTTTTTCCTTCCCACTGTCGCCAAAGTGCTTGCTCATAGGGGGTCATATGATTGTTGGGTTTTTCTCTGTACGTATTATTGTGGGGTCTACCTTATTTGGTGCGATTTGGTGCTGTATGATTCAAATTGAATTGAATGATAATGCAGGATGAACACCAACACGGGATATCAGATTGTCCACCTTTACTCTATATGACCAGTAACATCTTTTAGAGTGTATGCTTCATCTTCTATATCACGTTAGAAAAAGTGTTGCTGTTTACTCCTTCATAGATGTTCTCTTTTTGACACACAGTTTGTAAGCTCAGTGCATTCTCCTTAGGCCATTCACAGTAATTAACATCCCAGACTCATCCTCGTGACCTTACCGTTCTAGTTGTACGTGCTTCTGGACATCTGGATATGAATGATTTGGCAGTATCGGGCTTTCAGTCATTTCTGTGACGTGTTCTTTTTCTGGGATGCAATGACTGCACAACAAACATTGTGAAGAGTAGGAAATTTACCTTTTGTAGACATTCCTTTGAGCCATAAATGCAACAGACTGACTAACACAGTACAATGAGAGATTTCAAGAAGCTCGGTGTACATCTGAGAAAGAGTCAGAGAATCTCTTGGGGTCACTTAGTCCAGATCGGGGGACGATCGTGGCTCAAGAGTTGGGAGTTCGCCTTGCAATCGGAAGGTTGCCGGTTTGAGCCCCGGCTCGGACAGTCTCGGTCGTTGTGTCCTTGGGCAAGACACTTCACCTACCGCCTACTGGTGTTGGCCAGAAGGGCCGATGGCGCGATATGGCAGCCTCGCTTCTGTCAGTCTGCCCCAGGGCAGCTGTGGCTACAACTGTAGCTGCCTCCACCAGTGTGTGAATGGGTGGATGACTTGGTGTGTAAAACGCTTTGGGGTCTCTAGTGGGGACTAGTAAAAGCGCTATACAAATACAGGCCATGTACCATTTACTTCTAAAGAAGTGCGCTCTGCTTGAGGTCAGACTCAAACTTCTACGCTCAGCTAAGAGGAAACTGTAACATGCTCGAACATCACTGTCACTGTCTGTAACTAAGCGAGTTTGCAAGCAGAAAGACAAATTGTTGTCCAAGAAGGAAGACCTTCACCCTTCGCCCTTCACCATTAAACTTGGCGAAATTTACCAGAGGCTTGCTTGGAGAAACACCAAGAACACCACCAACTGTTGAGCATGGTGGTGGTAACATCAGTTGAAATGGTACATTGAACAGCGTAAATATTATAATGAAGGAAACAGACCATGTCACATTTTATCCACAACACCTCAAACCATCAGTTGAAAATTTGAATGTGACCAGGTGTTTCAACAGGGTAGTAACCTAAACATAAACTAAAGCAAGTGAGATAAACTTTTCCAAAGTGCTGCCCACAAACCAGTGGAAACTGGACCTTGCTTAAGAATGCAACCATTTTAGCTGGACTCTACTAATTCTTCATAGAAGAGTTGTCAGATTTATTTTGTGTTTCTACGTCCCAACTGACCTCGGGACTGGAAACACCACGATCCTCGATGACATTCACATCACTGTTGTGTGCGTCGACCTGATGCGTTAGCAGCACGGGGTTAGGGTTAATCAAAACTGCTTTAGAGTCCAGATACAGCTCTGTAGCTCTATTCCTACGCCAGGGAAAGAGTAGTCCAAAGAAACCTTTGAAAGCCCAGTATTGCCTTGAGATTCATGTCCATGATGAGCGTCGGTAAACTTAAAAGCACAACTGTACGTGTCTGTCTACAGTACGCGAAAGAAGCACTTATAAACAGAAGGAAATGCCATTATTCAGATGTCATTCAACTGGTTACTGATAACATTTTTACTGTTGCTTCGAACTGATGAAGTGCTGTGGATGGATATTTAAGATGAACGGCAGCGCCAACAGTTTGAAGCTACGCGTCTTCTTCCCTTGGTCGATAACTGCACTGCATGTAAGGTTAAATGGAACCAGACGCATCTTCTGATGCACCTGAACAGAGTCGATCCTGAATCAAATGACTGTCAAAGAGTACATTTCTAATGAGCTAGAACAAAACTGGTTTGTTTCTAAACGTATTGCATGCTGTGTTTCTAAACTTATCACATAGATGAAGCAGTGGTGTGATGAAGTAATTACAGCCTTTTCATACCTCTGCAAGAATCTGCATTCAAAGTTTGTGACAAGGATGAGATGTTGGGACCCCAAAGTGGGAGGTAACTGAAATAATGCTGTAAAATAACTGTGTCAGGTGCAGTTTCTCCTTCCTGTGTTCTCTGCAGCCGTAGATGTCAACATTGTAAAGGGTTTGTGCTATCAAGTCAAACACTAAACTGTCATTTGCCTGTTTAATGGAGGTGTTCACATCTTCTTTTCTTTCTAGACAAAAACTTGGAAATTAAAAACCAATGACCCTTGACAGTGCATGGATGCAAACGTACTAATCACCAGGCTCTAAAACAGAAAGACAAAAACAAGGACGAACGCACACACAAAAAGCTTTGGACCTGAACTCATCACACACGTAGATTAAATCACACTCGCTCCTGTCGTCTTGCCAGTGTTTGCATATTATACTGTACATAGAATAATGGCGCATTCGGCTGGTCGTTGTAAACTGGCAAACTTGTGTAATTACGGATCACATGACAAACGCTTATGTACACAGTAGAAGCTTTCTGGGTGCATGCTTAGGAGAAAAAGAAACCAATGAAATCTGAGGTAGCAAATTCAACCTACGATAAACTAGAATCACTCGACATGTTTTCCCTTTATGCACGAGCTTTGATGTGACGTTACACATCCAAGCGTTCCAGTATCCAGTCACTGCCGACTTCATTGTGTCAAAAATAATCCAACACAACTTTGCTGTAAGGTCACAACTCGTAGCTCGTGAAATTAGTAAGCTGTTTTTTGTGTGTTTTTTAATTTTTGGTGCACTGTTCTTGTGGAAAACTTGTAAGTTTGCCAGTTTACCTGTTTGCGACGCTGCCTAAGCGTGCCAAATGTTCTTCACTCCCTAGCAAATCTGTACAATGACAGGGCAGCTGATATGTTCATCAAGAAAATTCATGGCTTTTTACCCTCCAGTTCCCACCCCTGAGGTGCAAACCAGCCAATCCAGTGTGCTCTTGGGAAGTGTGGAACATCAGCTCCACCTCTTGGGTGTAGGACTTCAGGGGGAAGGAACCAATGACAGGACGAGACAGCAGGACTCCTGTTAGGCCAGCTAACACTACAATTTTGAGAGTTTATCGGAAGCGCCATGGACATATAGAATAGAATAATCATCGTATCAATAGGATTTTCAGTGCAAGACGTAAATGGCTACTTGTTTCGTCGTTCTGTTCAATGTTGTCTTCGATGGTACTCGTCAGTCATCCAACACTGGATACAGCAGTAAAGGGATTCTTCTACAAGTTAGCAGTCGTTTATATGTGAGTCTGAAAAAAGCGACATCCTAAGAAGGACGACTGAGAGGTCCAGACTATGTTCACTCAGTGTGTGGTTTTGGTTAAAGGTTGTACCATTGTGGGGCTCAGAAAGCTCCAAGTGTTTCCCGAGGAGAGGGTGGGACTTCAGACAGAGATAATGAAAGGCCTCAACCCCCTGCCTGCTTCACGTTCTCTGGGCAGTGAGTCCTTATTGAGAGGTTGACAGTGAAGATACAGTAGCTGGGTGCCCTAAAAGGCTAAGTGGCAGGTACAGTAGGTGTCTCCTGAAATCCAAAGTGCCACATGGAGCGGTGGAACCAAACTTAAAGAGTTGCTGAATGCAGCAGTCTCGTTTTCTGTGTCCCTGCCTTGAGCCCACTCTCCGTCCCCTCATCTTCTTTAGCTCCCCCCTGGGTCGGAGCTGTGTCTCTGTGGTGTCCGTGAGTCCAGGGGTGTCTGTGGTTCTTGGAGCGATAGCCTCCGTGGGGTTTCAGGATCCAGCGGTGAGATTCCTGTCGCAGCAGCTGTCCCAGCATCCATGCATACCCCTGATCCAAAATCTAACCCTGCTCCTAAGCTAGAAACTGCACCCTCCCCACTCCCTAACTCTAAACCTAAACCTGAACCTGAACCTGCCACTGCCACTGAAACGACTCCAGCTCCACCGACTAGTCCGAGATGCTGGCCTAGTCTGTCCAGTCCAGAAGGGGCGAGCTGGCTCTGGCTTGTGTTGATCAGAGACGTGTCCTGGGGCTGCAGAGAGTCAAGAGGTTTAGCTGGGAACTCCTCAAAGTCCTGGGAATGCAGGATCTGTAGGGAAAGAAGAGAGAGGTCAGTGGGATTGCAATTTGTTCTGTGCTTTTCAAGAACAGAAAAAACTTCCTACCTGTGCATGTTGCAAAAAACCCAAACGTGTGTTTTTGGCTGTGTTGATGTGTTAATATATATGTAAAATGTTTCATGATTGACATGATTGTGTTCAGATCTGCGGAGACAGGTTTGGGTTTGCTGTGTGGGATTACAAAACGTTACAAAACTATGACATCACAACAATGTGATTGGTCACTTGCAGTGTTGAACCTGGACCACCATTAATTATGATGATCCAGGCACAATATCAACACGGGGGCATCAGATCGTTTGGCTAAAGAGGCCGAATGATAGAATGATATAAATGCCTTGAACCTTCAACTGTTTCTTGTAAACACTCGTGCAGACAGCAGGAGAGGCTAATCAGGGGATAAAATGAACGACACTGTCACTACCCGATCTGTACCGGAAACCTGATCCGTACCCCGCATGCGCAAATCTTACGTCACTTCCTCTCTTTGCCAACATTGCGACATTCAATATATTTGAATGATACGGTTTGCGCCCAGTTAGCTCCTAGCATTTCTCAACAGCTCTGCCTCCTTTTCGACTACCGGGACATTTAAACAATGGATAATCCGTATACAAACAAATTCACGCTTTTCTCCTCAACAGAGAGCGTTCCCCGATTGAACAACAGCGCCGTAAAATAAGAAGAATGGCGCCTAATTACAGACTTAATTATATTGATTTAGCAATGTGTCACGTGAAGATTCAGCAGCCAGATGAAGTGTTTACTGGCAACTGACAGTGATAGCGGACACCATCATCACTATTCCAACAATCCTCTCCACACAGACAAGCATAAACATACTCGACTGTCACTAAATCAAATTTAACACACGTTTGTAATGAAGCTAATTCAGTTTACAATAGGGTTCATTCGCTCAGTCAGCAGGTGGCAGTATCCTCATACACTGGGGAGTAAACTGCCATTAAACGAACAGAAGAAGAAGAAAACCCCTGCACATGTGCGGTACAGATCGGGTAGACCCGATTTGTACGGTCCGACTTTGCACATGTGCAGTAAGGATCGGGAGTTCTGATCTGTAACTATCTTTTTATTTTTTGTTTTTGTCTACATTGTACTAAAATGCTTCATTATTGCAAACATTTTAAGAGATACTTATTATTCTTAACATCTTAACAGATACTCTGACCCATAACTATCGTAAAACGCTACGACCGGAAGTAGACACCTTTCGCGCATGCGGGGTACCGATCGGGTTTCCGGTACGGATCGGGTAGCGACAGACACGTTATAAGAAATGAAGAATGATTCCCACTCACTTGGACACATTGGTGTGTCACAGATGAGGTAACTGATTCAACTCCAAATATACAACATGTGCAAGATGCTAAATAAATAAATTAAGCATCTACTGAGAGACGAGCTTAAACGTCAAACATGTTACTGACAGATCAGCAGGGTAAGATTTGCCAGTACGTTTTTCACCTGTGACAGAGAGGCCAGTGTGTCTGTCTCGAGAGGTGTACCAGGAGGAAGCACTCCGTCTCCCGGACCGGGTCCTGGACCGGGACCTGGGTAGGGTGAGGCCTGAAAAGAAAACATCATCTTGTTAGTGAGCGTGAAGTGTAACCCACCACGACATAAGTCCCATACGCTGTGTGCGTTATTACCTGAGGTGGTGATGAAACAGCGCTGTAGGCTGGAGGTACCAGCGCCATCTGCCTCTGCAGCAGCTGCATGATCACGCCGATGTCCGTCGACATGCGACTCTCTAACCTTCACAGTGTATAAGAGATGATCTGCTGTTAAGAGTCTATCAAGTCCATTTTAAATTTGATCCATAATTGATGTCAATTTCAAAAAGACAGGAAGTTAGCAGTAAAAATAAACGGACCAGACTGCTGATTCGAGTCGTATCAAATGCACTTTTTGAAACTTTGTTTTGTTAACGGTGCATTTCTCTTAACATCCTGCTGTTAGTCTGTTAAAAGTAAAGTGATTCTTTTTCCCCACAGGAGTTTTCTTTTATCTTTTCAGCATAAAAGCGTCTTGGTGCACAGTCACACTGCAGATGTAGATAAATGTGTGCGTGACGCGTGCAGAAGTTTGCATCTCATCCTCTTTGTCCTATCTCAGGCTAATTAGGAGCCGGTCTGCTGCTATTTTAAACTCGGCAACACTTTTTGAGGTCTAACAGAGGTTTTCACATATGAGCAGAGTCCCCCCCACATGCACACCTTTACACGTCCTTTACAGCAGCGAGAGGAGAAGCTCTCCGTAGAGGCGTTAAAACGTTAAAAAAGAAAAAGCAACCCCGCTAGTTGTACCTGTTGAGCTGTTTCTGCAGCAGGTCCAGGCGTGTGTCCAGCTGGTTGCGTTGCTGGCGGCTCAAGCTGTGCAGTGGTGTGTTGAGGGGCGGAGGGGAGGCAAGGCTGCAGCTGGGAACCTCCTGGTACTGACCACTCCCCCGGCTCTCTCCCCAGAAACTAAAGATGTTGGACACACCTGAGAATGCGCCTATATGAGGGTGGAGAGGGGAGGAGTGGGCGTGTATGTGAGTGTGCAAAGCAGCGGGAAAGGATGAGTGTGTCTCTGTCGTACCATACCTGACAGGGCGTTGCAGGTGTTCCCAGGCTTGGGGTCTCCATCACCCTCGGTGTTCTCGGTAAAGGGCGGGACTTGCTTGTGTGGATTCTCTTGCATTGCAGACGGAGGGGCGAGACCAGTCACTACTGACTCCTCCCCCTATAAGAGGAGCAGGACCAGAACATCCACATCAGTTTCTACAGCGCCATTCTGTATAATAGTCACAGTGGCGGCGTGGAGTCGTACCTCGTCACCACTGGAATGTGAGGACACTGAGCTTCGATGCGCCCCCCATGGTCTCTTAGACGCCTCCTCTTGTTTTTGATTGTGGGCCGTCTCCCGCTGTCTTCGCCTCACAGACTTATGGGACTTTTTTATTTCTCCAGCATCTGCATCATCTGGACAGATGCACAGATGGATAAAAAGGAGAAGATGGTCAGTCCAGCTGGATTAGAGGTAAGATTAATATAGCATTTCTTTGACCATTCAAGCAGATAAAATAATTCAATCTGATCTATAAAGTGCCAATTCACAACAGCAGTCAACTCAGGGCACTTTTATTATCAGGTAAAGATCTTACATAGTGGAGAGAAAACCCAACAATCAGACTGTGCTCTATGGGCAGCGCTTGGTGACAGTAGGAAGGAAAAACTCCCTTTTAACAGGAAGAAACCTCCGGCAGAGCCAGGCTCATGGACAGCCCAGTGGGAAAAGACAAGAGAGACAGAAAGAAACAGATACTGTGGGAGAGAGGAGACAAACGTTAATGATGTGTAACACCAGGGGAGCGAAAAGGACCTATAACAGAATGAGTAAGGGTGCTTCTGGAACCAAACTGGGAGCTGATTCCAGAGGAGCCTCCCATTCTACTTTTAGAAACTCTGTTATTATAACGTGGTACACTATGGGGTCTTTAATGTATGGTTATTCAAAATTTCTATGTGTGTAAATAATCAGGCCCCATCTTATCTTAATGACCTTGTAGTACCATATCACCCTATTAGAGCACTTCGCTCCCGCTCTGCAGGCCTACTTGTTGTTCCTAGAGTATTTAAAAGTAGAATGGGAGGGAGAGCCTTCAGTTTTCAGGCCCCTCTTCTGTGGAACCAGCTTCCAGTTTGGATTCAGGAGACAGACACTATCTCTACTTTTAAGATTAGGCTTCAAACTTTCCTTTTTGCTAAAGCATATAGTTAGGGCTGGACCAGGTGACCCTGAATCCTCCCTTAGTTATGCTGCAATAGACGTAGGCTGCCGGGGGATTCCCATGATGCATTGAGTTTTTCCTTTCCAGTCACCTTTCTTGCTCTCTATGTATTAACAGACCTCTCTGCATTGAATCATATCTGTTATTAATCTCTGTCTCTCTTCCACAGCATGTCTTTATCCTGTCTTCCTTCTCTCACCCCAACCAATCACAGCAGATGGCCCCGCCCCTCCCTGAGCCTGGTTCTGCTGGAGGTTTCTTCCTGTTAAAAGGGAGTTTTTCCTTCCCACTGTCGCCAAAGTGCTGCTCATAGGGGGTCATATGATTGTTGGGTTTTTCTCTGTATCTATGAAGCGCCTTGAGGCGAGTTTTGTTGTGATTTGGCGCTATATAAATAAAATTGAATTGAATTGAAACTGACAATAAGGAATGTGTCATGGTCCGCGGCCCGGTGTCCGAGGAGCTGATGGGATGCCCACGCCCACCGGTGTGGCTGTTAACTCCACACCTGCATCCCATCTCAGGCGATTATCAGGTGCACTATTTGATCCAGCCCAGCCAGCTGCTCCACGCCAGGCCGTTAGTCGTCTCACAGCGGTAACGTACACCCACGGGAAGGCGGCTGTGAAAACCCTCATTTACCTGAGCAAACGCTAATCTTTTCCTTTGCGCTCAGGTAACAGCTCGGCGTGTTTTTGAGCCACCTGCCTTTTGGATGGAGTTTGGATCGCCTCCGGTACCGATCACCTCACCCTCACCCCTCCCTCCGGCTCCCACGGCCCCGCTTTGACTGTAAGACTCTTACTCTCCCCCACGTATGCTGCTACTCCTCCCCCGGTCCCTTGGTTTTTCTAGTTTCTCGCGTGTTTTCCTTTGACCCTTCCGGGACACCTTTGGTTGAAATTAAGTTTATTTTTCGTACTCCTGTGCGTGTTTGCGTCTCTGCTTCTGGGTCCAGCTTGTGTACTGAACTTCGGTTCATGACAGAATGTTATAAATGCATTAACTAGCTTTTCAATGTCACTTTGAGACAGCATGTTTCTATTTTAGAGCTATTACACACATAAAAGAAAGCAGTCCTGTGTGTTAAAGGACACATCCTGGTTAAAAATAACTCCAAGATTTCTGGCTGTGTTACTGGAGTCATGCTAATGTCATGATCTAATTAAGCACATGAGATTTTTAGAGTCAGCTACAATCATCTCAGCTTTGTCTGAATTTAAAGGAGAAAACGACCTGTCACCCAGGCGCTTGCACATTTACAACATGCCTGTAGTTTATCTAACTGCTTTGTGTAACCAGGGTTCATAAACAGGAAAACTGGCTCCTAATAATAATGATGTCCAAGGGAGGCATGTACAGAATAACACAGTAAAAATTCAGCAGAGTAACGGTGAAACACTGACTGATGAGACCCAGGGAGGACGGGTTACCTTTTTCTGTGCGTCTTCTGAATGATAGTTTACGTCTCCTTAACTTGTTGAACCCCCCGGAGTTGGAGTCGTCACTGCTGGGAGAACCTGGGATCATGTTAGTCTGAAATATAAAACAGCGTTCATCACTTAACTTCTGAGGAGAAGTGGAATGTGATTTGTAAAATCAATATCGGTGATGGATGGAAGAAAGATACCATCATACCTGCAGCCAGACACAACACCACACTGTAGCTTATTAGCTCAGAGTCTTGAAAAAATGCTGTGTTATTAATAGACTTATTTCCTGAGTCGCATCAATATGCAGTGTGTGTGCACGCGTGTGTTCTCTACTCTATTTCCTTTCTCAGCAGGCACCGAGGGCGTGCCAACGCTGCGGCTTTCACGGCAGCAAAAGGAGAAACGTGGCTGCAAATCCAAAGCAGCTTGTCGACAAAGCAAAGACACACCGTGCAGAATGATTTCACTCACAACCAGAACAAGCCCGGGGACGTAAAGGCTGTTTTTACCCAGGCTCTGCCTGAGTACGAGCAACAATGAGACAGACAACATCAGGTAGCTGCAGCTACCCATCCCTTTCTTAACCGCTTGTCCAGCAGTCATAGTGTTCACACCCTGAACAGGTCACCAGTCCACCGGTCATACTCCTACAGCACCTCTGCTCAAACATCCACTGACAGTCTGATGCGTATAGCAACAAAATAACCAGCTCCTGTTGTCTGCTGTGGACGGTAAAGACAGAAAAACAAATGCTTCTTCCTGTGAATGAAGCTCAAAGTTCTGCACATCTTGTTGGATTTTCTCATTTTTGTTTTACAAAATGATAATAATAAGAATAATAAAAAAGTAGGACTTATGTTAGGCATTAATAACAGTCTGAAACACTTGGGCAGGTTTTGTCAGGATCTGGAGACTCGACTGGAAAGTTCCATCAGGTAGTGATGTGTCCTGTGTGTCAAAGCGTCGAATCGTGTGTCGGGTAATCTCGGGGGCGTTTCTGTGAAGCGCGTATCGAGGCTTGCTTTGATTACGTATGCAGTGACGTTCGAGGCCTCGCGGGCAGTCCGTACCACGTGACTGATTCAGGGACTGGTTCACCGGTTCGCGCCAGATTCTAAATAAAATGGGCAGAAAAACACAGCTGATTTCCCGTCACACTGTGTTGTGGAATTGGATTACGTACGTGTTACATAGTTACTTGAGCATTTCTTCTTCGATGGAACCAGGAAGGAAGAGATTTTTGTTTTGTTTTATCTCTCCTAATAAAGTATGCACACAGTAATAAATATCACAAATGATCAGTGTTGGGACTAACGCGTTATTAAGTAACGCGTTACAGTAACTACGTTATTATTGTGGTAACGAGCACGGTAACTAGTTATTATGCCAAAATCAGGAACGCGTTAGTCGTTACTGGGATTTAGATAGGGTCGTTACTCGTTACTTTGTGTGGTGGCTATCGCGGAGCTTCCACCACAGATTCTGTAACATTAGCAAGTGTTGGAGGCAGCAGGTGGATGAGGGAAAGGGGACGCAGAAGGAAAAGAGACCCGAGGCGGCTGCTGGTCCAAGTGTGAACTGAACTTCAGGTAAGAAGTTGTGACCTGCAGGCTATCTGGGTCAGATATAAACCAAGTTTAGGTGGAGTTTATTTTTGTTATTCTGACTTTTTCCGTACTGCGTACTAGCTAGCATGACGGAGTTTCTATACAGCTGGGTGGGTGCTATGAAGTTAATGATGTTGAACTTTATTTTGTTTGTTGCCAACTGTCCCGTCTGGTATTCAGAGAAAATATTACGCGTTTCTTATTGAGGCGAAAAGGAACAGTTTGTCCCCTAATTCAGCTACAATGAAAAAGGCACAAAGCTGGAGTTATTCTGTCGTTACGCTGCACAGCTGCCTCTTCTTCTTTCATTCTCCCCCCTCCCTCTCCCGTTTCTACTTCAATCATGAAACTGATCAATGATCAGCTGATCGGCTCTCTTGTTTGTTTATCGCCCACTTTGCGCCAGAAAGAGGAAACCAGCCGATGTCGCGCTAAACAACAGCAGCACGTTTAAGCTTGATCAGCTGTTGTTAGAATTGATTTAATATTAATTTCTAGTATCAGCTGATGTTTGCTGGAGCCACAGCTGCAAAGCTGCTGGTCATGATGTCGGTTTGGTTATCTGGTGAGAGGGAAACATGAAACCAGGAGATGTCCTTACTGAATCATCAGAGCTGAACAGGTGATGGAGAAACAGGTTTACCTTTTAGGTGACATGAATGAGTTGAAGGTAAGTTATGAACTGTTTCTGAGAGACAGATAACCCCAGGATCCTTTTTTAGGTAGCTGACAGCTGGTAACTGTGCAGGGGCGGGTCTAGCAAAGTTTTGCCAGGGGGGGCAGGGGGGGCATTAACAGGGAGAGGTGGGCACAAAGAAATACTTTTCTTTCTTATTCTCATTTAAAATGTCTAGCTTTTAAAAAATAATTATCTCAATCTTACAACAAACGATTGATGCATATATACCATCAAAACAGTGTACATCACTGTCACAACAGCGTTTGTTTTCATTCAAAGGCTTTATGATTTTTCCTATAATGGCCGGTCTCTAGTCAAAATGCCCGGGACAATTTTTTGTCCCCGTCCAGCCCTGTATGCAGCTCATCTGCAGTTTGGTGTTACCTACATCTTCCTATTCAGAAGGCAGAATTTCCGAGTTACAGTACAGTAAGTTGAGTACAATCAAAGCATCACGACTGCAGTTTTTGTGTTGGATGTAAAAGGCGCACATGACGCTGTGACGTAGGCTAGAATCATGGCAGCGGTCAATGACGGTCCAGGCGTGAGATTTCTCTCGTGGAAATATGCGCATTATCTTTTCCTTTCTATTGGTAGGTGGCACAGTGCACTTGTGGCAAGTAAGCAAGCTAGAAGACTGGCAAAGTTATGGAAGCAACACATTAACAAGAGAATTCTGAGTAAAACCAAAGTTACTTTCCCTAGTAACTAGTTACTTTGAAAGTAACGAGTAACTTGAAGTAACTGAGTTACTTTTGATAAAAGTAACTAGTAATGTAACTAAGTTACTATTTTAAAGTAACTTACCCAACACTGCAAATGATAAGCACCATAATATAAATAAACAACACTACAGATCCTATAATCTGATTTCTGTCTTTTAGTTTATTAAAAAGTGAAGCACCAAATACTAGTTTGTGTCATTATCCAGATGTACATAAGCGTGATTACACAGGAACTAGGAGCGGGTTTTGATTATCGATTAAAATCAATTCTAGCTTGGATAACGTGATATCGATTCATTAAAATCCTGAATTGATTTTTAATATAAATAGTACTACATTTCAACCACCACCAAACAGCTAAAACAGTAAATGAGAGCAGGTACACCGATTCTGCACAAAGACGTAAACACTAAGCGCTGACGCATCACAATCAGTGAGATGTCGCCTTTCTCACCAGACAGCACGGACACGGTCGGGGCTGAAAGCCGACAGCTCACTGATTCTAATCTAAGGCATCTTCTGTGATGCTTACACATTAGATAAAGTCTCGAAAGTGTCAGCTTTCTTTTTATAGTTATAAAAATATGCAAATGTACTGATCTATGATCTGAATTATACTATTGACTGACTGTCTGAGGCTAACAGTTACACAAACATACCAAAACTGTCCTGATAGTTTCCACTTTCTCTTTTGTATCACACATACTGAGACAATATTCGGGATAAATAACCAAGAAAACAATTTATTTATTCAGTTTAGAGGTTTACACATCATTATAATCACAGAGCGCGCTTCACTTGAATTGTCCACTTGATGGCGCAGTAGAGCAAATGAATCATCACAATGCTTCGAACCATGAGTCGACCATTTGGGTGGAAAGCTTCAGTTCATCATGAGGCTTCATCTCACCATCACTACCATCAGGCACCTGAGTTCCTTGGTCTCCACCCCTGGGCGGAGCCATCATCCCTCCTGCAGTCCTGCACACCTGAGACTGATTCAGGGCAATCAGGTTGAGGATTTAAGGCCCCCTCAGACTCTCCTTCACCGCCAGTTCGTCAACGACCTCACGTTGGTATTGACTCTACGTTGCCCTCACCCTCAAGCTCAGCTCTCCGTGGATCATCTTCATATTCAGGAAAAAATACAAGGACCCTCACCTGCCTGCCCTCCAGCCTCACTCACCACCTTGGACACAGCGGAGCTCAGGTCTGCCAGCCTCTCCACGACTCCCCTGGACTATCGCTGCCTCTCCCTCAAAGCGAGCTTCACGCCGGTCACCAGTAAGCGCTATCAGTCAGTTTCACCTCTGCTTGGATACCCTGCACCTGCCGCCTTCTTAACCCTGTTCTCTTTTCTTCCCAGACGCAACCTGCTAGACCCCCGTTCACCCCCGCTGTCACACGGTTACATCATTAGCGACACCCTGCCACATATTCACTTGTTGACTAAATAATAAACTCTGCAAAACGTTGAGCCGTCTCTGTTGTGGTTATCTGCAATCGAGTCCGATCTAGCTATCGGCCCGTGGCCGTTGTGACAGGTTTCATTTCACAGTCATAGTTGTCAATACAAAAACAGAATTTTGAAAATAAACTTTGGATTCACTGATATTATTTATGTGTTTCGATTATGAACCGAGCCACTCTTATGAGACTTTATTGGCGTCTGCTGTGGGAGGAGTTTGAAACTCACGTCTCTGAGGTTGAAGGTGATTTCCAGGTTGTTCCAGAAGTGATCTCCAAACTCAGGATACATGTCCAGCACCTCCTGAACATCTTCTCTCAAAATCTTATGAAGGTCGCAGTATGTTAGAGCCCTCACATCAGCGTTGGATTTACCGGGTCGGTGATACAGGTTGATGGGCTCGCCGAAGATGTCGTTCTTCCCTGCGAAGGGAGGAAAGAATAGAAAAGCACGTATTTGATTGTTGATCTTATACAAGCAGTCAACAAAGCAATATTGTGATGCATCAGGTGGAGCTGTAAGAACCTTTTATTGGACTTAAATGTCAGCTGTGTGAATCACATTTTAAATCTCAGTGAATATAGCAAATAAAGTTTGTTGTTTCCAAAGCAGAAACATCTGTTCTAATTTGGTTACAATGTATCTGTTTACAAATGAGTGCATGAAGTTAACTGATTGTTTTTATAGGGTAAGAAATAAAGATGTGTGATGCCTGCACACTCCACAAGCAGTGTCTTGTTGCAGGGAGCTACAGCTTGTGTCATGTATGTGGAGCAGGCGACACCAGTGCTGCTGTTACCAGTAGATGGCAGAACCAGCTCATGCTTATGTGGCTGTGTTAGGCAAGCTTCAGGAAACAGAAACTCCTGTGCACTGTGTTGTCTCGCACAGTAAATACTGCAGTTTTTATAGATTGAAGGGGGAAAAGTTTTCTCTTAAAAACTCTTGTTTTATCAAGTCACCTGTGACCTCACAGTTACCAAGGAGACACATCATCATATACACTCTCCAGCCGTTTTGTTAAGTACACTTGTTCATTAACGCAAACATCTAATCTGACAGTCACATGGTAGCAGTGATCAAGACGACTTGCTGAGGTTTTAACCGAGCATCAGCACGTGACAACCAATGTTCGCTCTAATGTTTCACGTGTCTGAACACACAAACTCTCTGAGCGTCCCTTGGACCACTGTGAGCGACAGCAGACGTGTGCACTGTGGTCACGCCAGCATCGAATCCATCCAAGTTACATGGTTTATTAAAGTAATCAAATTACAGCATTTATGTTAGACTACTTTTAATTAACTGCTTTAGCCCACTTACAATGAAAATGTAAAAAAATCTTGTTCATGACCTGTGTAGTATGTTATCACTATTGGAAGTAAAAATAACTTGAACTCCTATTTTGAAAACAAAACTTTCTTTCTTTTTTTTTTTATAAAGCTCTGACTGTATTATGAGTCTGTGGTCTGGGAGAGAGTCTGTAACTCTCTGTCTGCAAAATATATTATATAATGACCAATGTTGGGCAATTAATTATTTAGTTACTTCTTCAAAAAAGTAACTGAGTTATGCAAACAACAAAGTTTTTTGCAGCTGTTTTTTTTAAATGCAGCCAAGGCGTTTTTAAACAAACATTTCAAACTATTTACAGAACAATCAGCTGTTCTGCATCAAATCTGATGCCACACAAATTATTTGTGCCACTCCCAAAAATTATTTCTGTCACTATGAGATGAAGGAGAACAACAGCCTGATACCTGCAGACCTGACAACAGCAGATGTGTCACTGCTGTAACACCTGTAACACTCAGCAGTCGCCTCATTGTTCTGACACACAACAAAACTATTGACTACACTACACACTGACTACACACTGACTACACACTAACTACACACTAACTACACACTGACTACACACTGACTACACACTAACTACACACTGACTACACACTGACTACACACTGACTACACACTAACTACACACTAACTACACACTGACTACACACTGACTACACACTGACTACACACTGACTACACACTGACTACACACTAACTACACACTAACTACACACTGACTACACACTGACTACACACTGACTACACACTGACTACACACTGACTACACACTGACTACACACTGACTACACACTGACTACACACTGACTACACACTAACTACACACTGACTACACACTAACTACACACTAACTACACACTGACTACACACTGACTACACACTAACTACACACTGACTACACACTAACTACACACTAACTACACACTAACTACACACTGACTACACACTGACTACACACTGACTACACACTAACTACACACTGACTACACACTAACTACACACTAACTACACACTGACTACACACTGACTACACACTGACTACACACTGACTACACACTAACTACACACTGACTACACACTGACTACACACTAACTACACACTAACTACACACTGACTACACACTGACTACACACTGACTACACACTGACTACACACTGACTACACACTGACTACACACTAACTACACACTGACTACACACTGACTACACACTGACTACACACTAACTACACACTAACTACACACTGACTACACACTGACTACACACTGACTACACACTAACTACACACTAACTACACACTGACTACACACTGACTACACACTGACTACACACTGACTACACACTAACTACACACTGACTACACACTGACTACACACTAACTACACACTAACTACACACTGACTACACACTAACTACACACTGACTACACACTGACTACACACTGACTACACACTAACTACACACTGACTACACACTAACTACACACTGACTACACACTAACTACACACTGACTACACACTGACTACACACTGACTACACACTGACTACACACTGACTACACACTGACTACACACTAACTACACACTGACTACACACTGACTACACACTGACTACACACTAACTACACACTAACTACACACTGACTACACACTGACTACACACTGACTACACACTAACTACACACTAACTACACACTGACTACACACTGACTACACACTGACTACACACTAACTACACACTGACTACACACTGACTACACACTAACTACACACTAACTACACACTGACTACACACTAACTACACACTGACTACACACTGACTACACACTGACTACACACTAACTACACACTGACTACACACTGACTACACACTAACTACACACTGACTACACACTAACTACACACTGACTACACACTGACTACACACTAACTACACACTAACTACACACTGACTACACACTAACTACACACTGACTACACACTGACTACACACTAACTACACACTAACTACACACTGACTACACACTAACTACACACTGACTACACACTGACTACACACTAACTACACACTGACTACACACTGACTACACACTGACTACACACTGACTACACACTGACTACACACTGACTACACACTAACTACACACTAACTACACACTGACTACACACTGACTACACACTAACTACACACTGACTACACACTGACTACACACTGACTACACACTGACTACACACTAACTACACACTAACTACACACTGACTACACACTAACTACACACTAACTACACACTGACTACACACTAACTACACACTGACTACACACTAACTACACACTGACTACACACTGACTACACACTGACTACACACTGACTACACACTGACTACACACTAACTACACACTAACTACACACTGACTACACACTGACTACACACTAACTACACACTGACTACACACTGACTACACACTAACTACACACTAACTACACACTGACTACACACTGACTACACACTAACTACACACTGACTACACACTGACTACACACTGACTACACACTAACTACACACTGACTACACACTGACTACACACTAACTACACACTGACTACACACTAACCACACACTGACTACACACTAACTACACACTAACTACACACTGACTACACACTAACTACACACTGACTACACACTGACTACACACTGACTACACACTAACTACACACTAACTACACAAGATTTGTGCTAAACGCAAATCTCTCACATCTCAAACACGCCGTCACTCCTAAAACGTCCCCCCGTTTCTTAACAACTAAATGCCACGTTGCCATATCATTTTTTGATTGGTCGACATGGTACTTATTTTTTGGACGAATAGGAAAGGTGGGGGGTGGAGTTTGTTGTTGCTCACAGGCTTTCGAGCGTTTTCCTTATAAAACGCCGTTTTTACCGTTTCTTCCTGCAGTAAATATAAACAACGACAGTATTCAGGAAGAAAAACAAACATTGCAGATATTTTATCATAACTCTGGTTTTACGTGGCCGATCAACACAATTTAAAAACTGGTATAAAGTCCACACTTTTTCCGTCAGTTGTTCGTCTGTCCTGCTCACATCTCCAATGGTTGTACACGTTGTCATTAACGTGGCTTCGCTCCACATCAGCCGCTTTGCTAAAACACCGGTGTCTGCATATAAAGACGCTGTCATAGCCTGTCAATGTTGATTAGCTGCGTAAATACGAATGTGAATCACATCATTGGCTGGGCTACGGGATAAGGTGGCATCATTGTAATCCCATACGGGAGCAGCCAGTCACTCACTGACTAACACTGCAGAACAGGATTGTTAAATATTAATTTTAATTTCAATTCAGGTTAGATTTCTTTTGTGCACAGAGACGTGCCAGCAGAGGGAACATTGGTGACAACATGGTTGTTGGTGGGCCAGTATTTCTGCTGCCATTTCCCCCCAACAGAGAGAACATTTCCAGCGATTGGATGTCGTCTGGGTGAGTCAGAGGAGCATCTCTGAAAGCACACCATGAAGCAGAAGAGGGCAGAAGGGCTGCAGCAGCAGAAGACCACACAGGTGTCGCTCCTGTCGACTAAGAAGAGCAAACTGAAGACACACTTTACTCTTTACATGCTCCCCAAAATTGGACATTTGAAGGTTGGAAAAACGAAGCCTGGTCTGATGAGTCTTGATTTCTGCTGAGACGCCCTTTGGCATGAACAACATGAAAACATGGATCCGTAGTATCCGGATCTGGGTAGTTCATGGTGATAATAAACATTGTGCTATCGCTGTTGTCACGCTGCCTCTCTACAAATGTCAGTGAAGCATGAATATCCTCATTAAATTACCCAAGATGGCGACCACCACGTCTCCTCTCAGTATCTCTATGGATCCTCTGGATATGAAGTAGAGGGCGGTCAGGACGTCGCCAGCGTGGACCAGCGTATCACCCGGGGGCGCGTGGGTAGTCTTGAACTTCATGGCCAGCGCTCTGAGGCAGCCCTTCGTGGAGCCTTTGAAAGCCTTGCAGTTCTGCAGCAACGTCCGGTTAAGGTGGAGGCAGATATCAGCCTGGAGACACTCAGGGAAACCTTTCAGCACCTGGGGAGGAGAAGCAGGGAGACACGAGGAAAATAAAGAGGTGAATGAACGTAGACGGTAAAAAGATGCAAAATAAAGAGCGAAAGGAAGGTAAAGTAGAAGGAGGACGAAAGGAGAAGGCAAGAGAAGAAGAGAGGTGGGAGGAAGGACGAGCACGAGGTTATGATAGACGCTATTAGCAGCGACTGAATGATGTGTCAAGTTCAGAACATAAAGCAAATGTCACGTAAATGTCACAGATTATGGAATAAAAAGAGGAGCCTTTACTGTCTTTATCACCTTCATCCCTGGTGGGAAACACTCACGGGACATTAGCCTTTTACTGTTATTACACCTCTCCACAAATGAACACGACAAACTAAACTATCTGTACATTTATCATGAGTTGGTTCTAAGCCTCAGAGACATCCCAGCATGAATTTAACCTCCACGTATCAGACGAGCGTGAGCAGCACTGATTGAGAAAGGGGCTCGGCATTGATTTTCTTTCCTCTTGTTTTTGAACTACAGTGCAAATGTTCAAACGATATGTCAGCAGGCCCACAGAGTGTAATTAATATGAAGAATTGGAGAAATTTTAATGAGCTCACTGCGAGCGTGGAAGGCTGTTTCTGAGCAGCAGACTCTGGGCTTCTCTCGGAGCTCCCTGGCTGACTTCACAGGCTGAACTGCACCTAGAACACCCACACTGCTTTTCTCCCTCACCGTTTCTCTCACTTTCATCCATTTCAAGCTCCGCTCTTCATTTCAGCCTCCACTGCCCTCCCTCTTTATCTCCCGCTGCCCATTTCTCCCCATCCTCATCTGACTCTCTTTATTTCCCAATAAAGGTATGCTAAGCAGCCCTGTTTGTAACCTCTTTCTATCTTTTATCACACTTCAGGGAGCTTTACCACACGCAAAGCCTCTGAACTGTTTCAAGGCTCTGTTTGTTGTTGTGATATAGTTTGTGGTCTCTTTTTTGCTGAAAACAACTCTCATGTAGGAAAAAGTGAAATTTTGGCTATTCAAAGTTACAGTACAAAGGCCTCTGTCCTCAAAGACCCCAAATACCTTATCTATGCATAGAGAATATAAACACAAAGGCAGATTACATCATGTGCATCAGCAGTGGAGGTAGGTCTCCACTTGCTCTCTGAGGCTGCCTTCAATAAGCATGAACCTCCTGAGAATAGCAGGGCAGAGAGTCGCAGCCTGGAGCCTGAACTCAGTGTTTCAGTGAGCGGAGAGAAAACCAACCTGAAACTATCACAGCATCAGAAACACAAACGATACCTTCAGTTCTCTTGCACCTATAAAGCATGCAGATGTTTAATATTCAACAAGTGGGTGGTGCTGCGTGTATGTGGCTCCTACTGAGTAACTGAAAAATGATTTGGATACATTTGTGATCATTTTTATGATTAATAACAATAATTAGCAGCTGTGATCTGTTTATACCCAGGTAGCTGTTACAAAGACTGACGTTTCCATCAGGCTCAGCTGCAGCTTTTATTTAGTGCTAATTAACAAATGTTAGCCTGCAGACTTGCTAAATTAGGATATGTTAGCGTTTAGCACAAAGCACTGCTGCACTGGTGTTTATGACTGCAGAGCAATGGTGTGATCTTTGAGAACACTCACTTCTCTGTTCTCTCTGCGTTATCCTTTGGCAACTACAGCCAGTTGCCAACCTGGGTATCCAAACATGTGCAGACCAACTCGACTGCAATCACTCAGATTGATGAAGGTTTGCAAATAATTGCTGTAGAATTTGTAAATGCAGAGAGATTGGCAACATGTTGCAATCAATCCTCACCGATCTGTCACATGTCTGTTTGCAGCAGGGCACTTGATTCAACTGGCTCATAGTCCTATATAAAAGCAAGGTTGCTAAGCATCTGTGTTATTTTGTGTCTAACAGCTACTACGTCACTGTTTGTGGATCATTTTTACCTTTTACCCTACAGCAATACATACGGAGAAAAACCCAACAATCATATGACCCCCTATGAGCAAACACTTTGGCGACTGTGGGAAGGAAAAACTCCCTTTTAACAGGAAGAAACCTCCAGCAGAACCAGGCTCAGGGAGGGGCGGGGCCATCTGCTGTGATTGGTTGGGGTGAGAGAAGGAAGACAGGATAAAGACATGCTGTGGAAGAGAGACAGAGATTCATATTTGTTTGACCACGTAACCATGACAGACAGAAAAAAGTATAAACTAAGAGGCCATTTAACACTATTTGGCTGCAACTTGGAAGTTGAGGCATGGCCGAGCTGGAGGAGTGACAGACAGTTGTGTTTATTCAAAAATGAGTGGGCTACCTCTCATGACACAAGAGCAGAGCCACACTTCATTTGTGGCTGTGGCATCTGAGAGTCTAGTCAATGAGTTCTGATTGAACGAGAATAAATATTTCAAAAGTTTCGCTAAAGGAAATCGAAGCTCCACGAGCAAACACAAACAACTGTGGCTGGCAAGGCTCTTTCAGTTTTGGTGAGCATGCAGTAGGTGAGCATTAACAGAGTACCACCAAATACAGAGAGTGACTGAAGAAGGAAAGATCGGAACTTTCACAATAAGTAAATATTACTGTTCTTTCCTCCTTCGTACAGTTGGAAGGGCTCGCTTTATTACAGAATCTGATCGAAATGTTAAAGAGCCCCTCCCACCCTGTGGATGGTAAAGAGCCCCTCCCACCCTGTGGATGTTTAAGAGCCCCTCCCACACTGTGGATGTTAAAGAGCCCCTCCCACCCCGTGGATGTTAAAGAGCCCCGCCCACCCTGTGGATGTTAAAGAGCCCCTCCCACCCCGTGGATGTTAAATAGCCCCTCCCACCCCGTGGATGTTAAAGAGCCCCTCCCACCCCGTGGATGTTAAAGAGCCCCTCCCACCCTGTTTAAATAGCCCCTCCCACACTTTGGATGTTAAATAGCCCCTCCCACACTGTGGATGTTAAATAGCCCCTCCCACCCCGTGGATGTTAAAGAGCCCCGCCCACCCCGTGGATGTTAAAGAGCCCCGCCCACCCCGTGGATGTTAAAGAGCCCCTCCCACCCCGTGGATGTTAAAGAGCCCCTCCCACACTGTGGATGTTAAATAGCCCCTCCCACCCCGTGGATGTTAAAGAGCCCCTCCCACCCCGTGGATGTTAAAGAGCCCCTCCCACCCCGTGGATGTTAAAGAGCCCCTCCCACCCTGTGGATGTTAAAGAGCATGGAACATGGATACGATTCTCTCTGTCACATGAAAAATGTACTTTGATGCAAATAATTCTCATAATGTAAGCAGCAAACTAAAAGAAGCCAAACTGAAAATATGAGAGGTGCTCAGTGATTTAGTCATTTGCTATTTTCTGATTTCTTAGATTTTTCTTCCTGTATGTTTGTCACAGTTGAACGAACAGAGCAAGTTTACATATGAGACAAAGACAACACAAATAAATGCAACATGTCGTTTCTAAAAGAGGATTTCATTTATCCAAACCTACCTGGCCCCGTGTGAAAAACCACTGCGCCCTAAACAGAAACACCTTCATCAAAACAGAGCTGCTTCTTCCTGATTAACGTTAACAGACTCGTTTCTTTCTCCTTCCTCCCACTTTGATCTCAGCGCTCCTGCAGCTTTCAGCCTCACATCAGAGCCGCGTTGTTATTCTCGCCCATCTTCGTGAATGAAAGAGGTCACAGCTGATTAAATATGGAGGCAGACTTTCGTCTGCCTCCACACAATCATAATAATGACTACGGTAAACAAGCTCAAATCCGGCCTTCAAGAGAGCAACACGACGTGGGGAGAAGAAAGGGGTCGAGCAGGGTGATGAGCAAACCTGATTCCTCTCTACTTCACTGACTTACTCATTACGCTGAAATGAAACAGCACTGATGGAGCGTTATGTTTGCACTGGGACTTTGCACCCAAACAGAGCTCCTCTGTGCTCGTCCACGACTACACAGCCAACAATGGGCTGCTGGTTGGGCTCCGACTGGTAGGTTTTACAATTAATTTAGATGCTGGATGAAGTTATGAGCAGATATACTTATGAGTAGGGATGGGTACCGGTGTGGTTTATTTCGGTGCTTTTTTTTCCTGAGCTGTGATACACTTTAGATTCTAGCCAATCATTTTACATGTCCGAGGATAGTAGGCGGGTCCAGGTACGTACATTCTTTTAGAGCAGAGCTACAGATTAAAAATGCCCAAGACGACTTATTTTGGTGTAAAGCAAGCTTATATTAAGAAAACAAAGCCTGCACAGCTCCGTCTTAAACTTCCTGTAATAGTGAAAAAGTGCAGAGCGTGCTCTCTAAGAACGAGGCCATGGCCTACTTGGGATCTTTAGAAATCCTTCACTGTTTAGACAAGACAGCTTGCAACTAGGTTCATGGCTATGGTGTGATTTCTAAGATAAAATGATGACAAAGGAAGCTGCAGGTGAAGTGCTCTGAGCACAGAAAGACCCACGACTGTGAAGCAAAAGAACAGCTGAACATGAGAGGTTTTTGGACAAAGTTTGTGTTCTCCATTCTTTAAGCACCGGTTTGAGCACCGTTTAAGCACCGGTATCGGATAAAACCTAAACGATACCCATCCCTACTTATGAGCTTACAATCTGTAGACAGTGCAAAGGCGACTTTTAAACGTCTATAGTTTTTTGGTTAAACCACACACAGCATGCAGAAAGTAACATTACAGGTGACGTGCATCTGCAGATGTCCCTGTACGGCTGCACCACTGTTCCCCTGGTGACACTGCTACAGACAGAGCAACATGTGAACCAATACAGGTTCAGGCTGAGGTGGGCTATGCACAGCACACGTTTGAAGTGCTGCGTTTGTGTTCGCTGACACATGTGACTCACTGTGCCCGTGGGTGTCAACGCTCCAGCTTGTTTCAAAGTGCATTCTCCTCTCTGGTGGTAAAACACATTAAAATGAACATCTCTCCTCTCACGCTTTAATGTGTGTAAAATACATGTGGCAGCACAACGTGATGAACACGTGCGTGTGCAGATTAGGCTTCATGTATGTGTCATCCAGGAAGGACGGATGTTGTTTTGCTGTGTTTTAATGTGAAGTGTGCTTATTTATTTTTTATATTGCATGTTTTGGTTGCATCTGTCAATCTGTCCTGGAGAGACTCCGCCCTTTTTCCCGTTTTACAAATTTGACACACCTGAGAGGAAAGGAGGGAGTGGTAATTTACAGAGAGTGGTCAGTGACACATAAGACTGGTGGAGCTTGGCGTTGAGGAGAGGCGCCAGCCACGCGGAGCGAGCGGTTCGACTGCTGCAGCAACAGGAGGCCAGATTACACGTCTGTGGGAAAGTAGAGGCGGCGGGCTGGTGCCGATTGTCAGTTACAAAGAAACGGCGGGCAGAGTTGAGAGTCTTTTGACTCGTCCCCTTTAATGAATGATAGCTGCCTAAAAGAGCAGTGACTGCCGCTGCCTTCCTTTCTTTAGTGCGCCGGGGTGCAGAA
Source organism: Neolamprologus multifasciatus (assembly GCF_963576455.1). Classification (NCBI taxonomy): domain Eukaryota; kingdom Metazoa; phylum Chordata; class Actinopteri; order Cichliformes; family Cichlidae; genus Neolamprologus; species Neolamprologus multifasciatus. The sequence continues at coordinate 3,031,807 of NC_140447.1, read as the reverse complement.
CGCGGAGAGGAAGGCAAGGACGCCGCCGGGTTTCCCTCCTGCACCGCTTCACTGGATTTTTAATTCTTAGTGACTCTTATACCGTGGCGGACGCCACTGGACTTTTAATGTTGTGTTTTATTGATTTTTATCGTGTTGTCCCCTGGCCAGGGTTGTTTTAATTCATTTTATATTTTTTAACTATTTAAATATAATAAATTATATTTTCACTATACAGTTTTTAATTCGTGTGCTTTCCCTTGGCGGCTCCACTGCTCTGTCCATTTGGAGGAAGGTTTCCCTCCTTTAAACACACTGTGGAAATAAAATCACCTTCGCTCCGTTACACGTGTGAACAAATTGTTGCAAAGCTTGCTCGCAGCCCTTCTTGTGTCCCGTGTGTGTACGCAGCATTCTTATTTTCTCTGACCGTATCAAACATGCGCGCTGAGACAACCTTTTCTAATCGTCCCATTAGCATACAACGCAGGCTCAAACGCTGTGTGTAGTCACACACGGGAGAGTGTACCCTCCCAGGGTTTGTGTGTGTGAGGACTAGTGATGTGCGATACCACTGATTTTCTTTCCGATCCGATACCAAGTAATATTCAGGGTCGATCGACGATACTGATCCGATACTTTGTACAAAAACTTATTTTATTTATTGTATCTCAAATTATAGCTTCATAATGATTACAGGACATCAGATTACTTGTTCTTATCACTTAATAATGCAGAGTTCATCATATAGAAATAAAAAAACTGAAGTTGTGCTATTTGAACACGTTGCCTGCAGCACTAAAGGACTCTGTGAGAGACGTCTGTCCCTCTCCTCCTCTTCAGTTCGTCTCAACATACGCTCGTCATATTCTGTGATATGATTTACTCTGAGGTGTTTGACAAGGTTAGTGATGTTGCCATATGTTACTATACATGCCAACCCTCCCGATTTTTCCGAGAGAATCCCGAATTTCAGTGCCCCTCCTGAAAATCTCCCGGAGCCACCATTCTCCCAATTTTCTCCCGATTTTCCACCCGGACAACAAAATTGAAAAACCATATCACAGAATTCATAGCGCGGCCCAGCCAACTCCAGTTTCCAACAATGGCGGCAGCTGCTTAGTTTTAATATTTCTCTTATTTCTCTTTCTGGGTCGCAAAAAAACTTTTAAAATGTTTTCAGGTGAGAATGTAGCTGTGTGAACTTCAAATATCTGAGCCGACACATCGTCTTCAAACCCCCGCGGTCTTTCACTACTCGGGTTAAACATGATATATAAGTCACTTTGATAACTGAGAGGCTGAGATTAAAGTTATTAGATTAGATTAAATAAAATTTAACTTTATTAATCCCTCGGGAGGGTTCCTCCGAGGGAGCTCGTGACGTACACGTCTCAGCTGTTTGTGGAGGTAAAATAAGTCCGCACATGACGCTCAGCCATTGTTGTGAGTGAGCACGCCAAGGGGCTGCGAGACATTTATACAGCCGTATTTCACACATGACTATGAAAGGCGGAAGAGGAAGTAGTTCCTTCGAATGTAGACAATCCAAATGTTATAGTTTCTTTCCACTGTGTTCCTGTTAATGATAAACTACAAATTTACCCTAAATTACTAAAATATCGATATTTTAATGTGAGAATTGATTCTAGAACATAAATGACTGGTATCGGAGGAATCGATATTTCAGGATCGATCCGCACATCACTAGTGAGGACCAGTACTCACAGCGTTCATGTCGATGCCATTGGTGTAGGACCAGGCATGCTGGAAGTACTCCTCCAACCGCTGCCTGAGTGGGTTGGGGATCTGGTGGAAGCGGATGAACTCCCTGACTCTCAGCATCTGGGTGTGGTAGCGGGCCGTCCCAGAGTACAGCCGCTGGATGATGGCTGAGACGTTCCCAAAGATACTGGCGTACATGAGGGCTGCAGATGGGAGCAGTGAGAGAAAACATACACATTAACAGACAGTATGGAGCGAAAGCAGCGTTCGTACAGGGATGAGACCGTGTGGATGTGCGGGGTCCTGGAGGTTGTGAGGTGGGGCCTCCACGGATCGCTCTTCTTGTTGTTCTAAAAAAGTTTTGCTTTGTGACAGGATGCATTATCCTGCTGAAAGAGGCCACGGCCATCAGGGAATGCCGTTTCCATGAAAGGGTGTATGTGGCGTGCAACAATGGTTAGGTAGGTGCCAAAGTAACATCCACATGGATGACAGGACCAAACATCCCCCAAACCCAAGGTTTCCCAGCAGGACTTTGCCAAAGCCTCTGCCAGCTCGCCTTCTTCCCATAGTGCATCCTGGTACCAGGTGCAGCCCCCACACACCTGGCTGGCCACATGATGCCAGCTTGTTTAACTGGTCCAGTTCTGATGCTGTTGGCAGGAGCGCCCCACAAATCATAGCCAGTCTTACTCCACCTACCATTATGTATAATGTCATTCGCTGAGCCAGATGACTGCAGCACATTCAGATCATTTTAACAAAAACCAATCAAAACATGCCCCGCCCCCTCCTTTGACCCCTGACCACGATCTTGCAGCAGGAAGTTGACTCATCTCAAAGGGCTTTGGCTGCAGAGGACAGAGAGTTTGTATCGTATCCTTCATGAGAGTCTTTGCTTTGTTCTGTTTGTCATGTTGGATCCTGCTAACCTCCTCTGACCTCTGTCAGCTCCCATCACCGTCTACATCAACCACTGAAAAACACTGTGTGTAAAGAAGTGTGTATTCAAATGTCTGCATGTGTGTGCGTCAGAGTGAACGTGGTCGTTGTGATTTCATCGCACACATCCTACAGAAGACTGTCCTTAAATAATGGACATTTTACAAGCCTCGGGTCATTGTCAGGCCAAGGAAGTGCCAAACTGTGTGGAGGAGGAACGCAGCCCACAATAATAAAAAAGAAACAAAGTGACCTTCTCTAACAGCTACGAGTGTTTCTTTACTTTGGTTATACAAACCTGAACAGGATTTGCAGCTGTTGCATGGAAACACACAATCAGTAGGGTTGTATATACAAGTGTTTGCATATTTAGTTACATTCAAATGTTATTAAGAGTAAATTCTGCTTGTTGTTCTGTGGTTTGGTTTCATTAAAGTCACTGCTTTCAAAGAAAAGTAACAGAACCAGGAAGCACTGCAGACTTTCTCTATAGTGACGCAGGGCGAGGGCTTCTCCGTCTCTGAGGTCGGTGAAATACACTTTTTAAAACAGGCTGCCCTTATGAAAGCTGTTTCTGCTGTTGTAGGTTTGTTACCGATTAATAACAATGAACTACATTTTATTAATGGCGTTTATATTTGATGCAAACTTTCCAGCTGCTTGTACTTGACTTACATCCGATGAGCATGACGCAGATGGAGAAGATCTTCTCAGAGTTGGTGTTGGGGGACACGTTTCCGAATCCCACGCTGGTCAGACTGCTGAAGGTGAAGTACAGCGCCGTCACATACTTGTCTTTGATGGAAGGTCCTGAACCTGATGTGGAGAGGTTACAAATCATCTGCAGGTCAACAGTGTCCAGGAAGCTGACACTGGAACCTGAACTAATACTCAGTGATATTCATTTAGCAGAACGCAACCGGAGGATTGACTTATTATTGGTCATTTGTTACTATTACTAAACTAATGCTAATGTGGCTAACACTACTAAAATAATGCTAATGTGGCTAACACTACTAAACTAATGCAAATGTGGCTAACACTACTAAACTAATGCGGCTGACACTACTAAACTAATGCTAATGTGGCTGACACTACTAAACTAATACTAATGTGGCTAACACTACTAATACAACCGGAAGATTGACTTATTATTGGTCATTTGTTACTATTACTAAACTAATGCTAATGTGGCTAACACTACTAAACTAATGCTAATGTGGCTAACACTACTAAACTAATGCTAATGTGGCTGACACTACTAAACTAATGCTAATGTGGCTAACACTACTAAACTAATGCTAATGTGGCTAACACTACTAATGCAACCGGAGCATTGACTTATTATTGGTCATTTGTTACTATTACTAAACTAATGCTAATGTGGCTAACACTACTAAACTAATGCTAATGTGGCTAACACTACTAAACTAATGCTAATGTGGCTAACACTACTAATGCAACCGGAGCATTGACTTATTATTGGTCATTTGCAGTGTTGGGTAAGTTACTTTAAAATAGTAACTTAGTTACATTACTAGTTACTTCTATCAAAAGTAACTCAGTTACTTCAAGTTACTCGTTACTTTCAAAGTAACTAGTTCCTAGGGAAAGTAACTTTGGTTTTACTCAAAATTCTCTTGTTAATGTGTTGCTTCCATAACTTTGCCAGTCTTCTAGCTTGCTTACTTGCCACAAGTGCACTGTGCCACCTACCAATAGAAAGGAAAAGATAATACATATTTCCACGAGAGAAATCCCACGCCTGGACCGCCATTGACTGCTGCCAGGATTCTAGCCTACGTCACAGCGTCATGTGCGCCTTTTACATCCAACACAAAAAACTGTAGTCGTGGTGCTTTGATTGTACTCAGAACTCAGAAATTATGCCTTCTGAATAGGAAGATGTAGGTAACACCAAACTGCAGATGAGCTGCATACAGGGCTGGACAGGGACAAAAAATCGGCCCGGGCATTTTGACTAGAGACCGGCCCACCATTATAGGAAAAATCATAAAGCCTTTGAATGAAAACAAACGCTGTTGTGACAGTGATGTTCACTGTTTTGATGGTATATATGCATCAATCGTTTGTTGTAAGATTCAGATAATTATTTTTTAAAAGCTAGACATTTTAAATGAGAATAAGAAAGAAAAGTATTTCTTTGTGCCCACCTCTCCCTGTTAATGCCCCACCTGGCGCCCCTGGCAAAACTTTGCTAGATCCACTCCTGCACAGTTACCAGCTGTCAGCTACCTAAAAAGGATCCTGGGGTTATCTGTCTCTCAGAAACAGTTCATAACTTCCCTTCAACTCATTCATGTCACCTAAAAGGTAAACCTGTATCTCCATCACCTGTTCAGCTCTGATGATTCAGTAAGGACATCTCCTGGTTTCATGTTTCCCTCTCACCAGATAAACAAACCGATATCATGACCAGCAGCTTTTTTGCAGCTGTGGCTCCAGCAAACATCAGCTGATACTAGAAATTAATATTAAATAAATTCTAACAACTGCTGATCAAGCTTAAACGTGCTGCTGTTGTTTAGCGCGACATCGGCTGGTTTCCTCTTTCTGGCGCAAAGTGGGCGATAAACAAACAAGAGAGCCGATCAGCTGATCATTGATCAGTTTTCATGATTGAAGTAGAAACGGGAGAGGGAGGGGGAGAATGAGAGAAGAAGAGGCAGCTGTGCAGCAAAGACACAGAATAACTCCAGCTTTGTGCCTTTTTCAATGTAGCCGAATTACGGGACAAACTGTTCCTTTTCACCTCAATAAGAAATGCGTAATATTTTCTCTGAATACCAGACGGGACGGTTGGCAACTCTAATAACTTATGAACAAAATAAAGTTTAACATCGTTAACATCATAGCACCCACCCAGCTGTATAGAAACTCCGTCATGCTAGCTAGTACGCAGTACGGAAAAAGTCAGCACAACAAAAATAAACTCCACCTAAACTTGGTTTATATCTGACCCAGATAGACTGCAGGTCATAACTTCTTACCTGTAGTTCAGTTCACACTTGGACCGGCGGCCGCCTCGGGTCTCTTTTCCTGCTCTTCCACCTGCTGGCCTCCAACACTTGCTAATGTTATTGAATCTGTGGAAGCTCCGCGATAGCCACCACACGAAGTAACGAGTAACGACCCTATCTAAATCCCAGTAACGACTAACGCGTTCCTGATTTTGGCATAATAACTAGTTACCGTGCTCGTTACCACAATAATAACGTAGTTACTGTAACGCGTTACTTAATAACGCGTTAGTCCCAACACTGGTCATTTGTTACTATTACTAAACTAATGCTAATGTGGCTAACACTACTAAACTAATGCTAATGTGGCTAACACTACTAAACTAATGCTAATGTGGCTGACACTACTAAACTAATGCTAATGTGGCTAACACTACTAAACTAATGCTAATGTGGCTAACACTACTAATGCAACCGGAGCATTGACTTATTATTGGTCATTTGTTACTATTACTAAACTAATGCTAATGTGGCTAACACTACTAAACTAATGCTAATGTGGCTAACACTACTAAACTAATGCAAATGTGGCTAACACTACTAAACTAATGCTAATGTGGCTAACACTACTAAACTAATGCTAATGTGGCTAACACTACTAATGCAACCGGAGCATTGACTTATTATTGGTCATTTGTTACTATTACTAAACTAATGCTAATGTGGCTAACACTACTAAACTAATGCTAATGTGGCTAACACTACTAAACTAATGCTAATGTGGCTAACACTACTAAACTAATGCTAATGTGGCTAACACTACTAATGCAACCGGAGGATTGACTTATTATTGGTCATTTGCACAGAACTGAGCTCCCATTACAGGTAAGACCATGAGAATACTTCATTAATCCTGAGGAAATGATGTGGGTTTCAGTTGCTCCAAGACAGTAACAGTCACAGACTGTGGTGGGCGTGGTCTGCAGTGCCGCTGCAGAGGAGGTGGACGCACCTGAGCGGCATCTGCAATCACGCCTCGCTGGCTTAAAGTCTGTGCTCGCACCACTGTTGCTGCGTGTGGCTGCAAAGCTGCAAAGCTGCAAAGCTGCAGCGGGGTACTGTGCAGTCATTGGGTCTGCTGCGGTATGTTTACACACTCAACTATTGAAATAATGCGATATGTTTACAAATTTAAGAAACAGCACTAATTTTACACTAAGATTACTCACGTGCCACCAGTTTGTTTATTATATTACGTGATCATTAGTACCTGGTATGGAACCATTGAAGTGTTTCCCTAACTGGTCGCCCAGAGTGTGGAGCCAGCCGATCGAACCGTTCCGCTCCACGCTGCCGATTGCATACCTGGTAAAACATAAACAGCGTTACAAAAATGTTACGATACAGCATTATAAAAATTCACTTTACTTTTGTGTCAGTTTCATACAGCAGAGATGAAAAATGAGAGTGCTGTGGTTGGAGCACAATTGATAAATATTCATCTTTTAATGTGAAAAACTCGTGATCTAAATTGCAGTAAGTTGCAGTAAATTGCAGTAAATTGCAGTGCACGTTCCCTCAGTGGTTGCTGCTAATCTGACACCTGCTCTGCTGCCAGTGATCATTTTGGAAGATGCTGACAGTAGCTGTGTCCCAAAACGTCGGCTGCATCGTCCGGAGGCTGCATTTGAAGGCCGATTACGTCACAGCCAGGCGACGAAGGCTGTCCCAATTCATCGACTCCTTCAAATGTGGCCGACAAATGCGTCCTTCATTTCCCCGAATTTGAAGGATGGGTCGGGTGTGTCCTTCGTGGCCCACCATATCCCAGAATTCATAGCGCGGCCCAGCCAAATTTCAGCTGCCAACAATGGCGGCCGCTACTAAGTTTTAAAATTACTCTTACTATTCTTTCTGGGTCACAAAATAAACTTTTAACATATTTTCAGGTGAGAAAGTAGCTGTGTAAACATCAAATATCTGCTCGGTTTATCAAGATATCACATATTTGCAAAAGTGTGCCGACGTTTTCGGAGACGTCTGTTACCCACCAGCTCGATAGCAAGCCGGGGGTTCAATGGTCACTCCAGCCGGCGAGAGCAGCGGACTCCCGGCTTCATCGTTTTCAGACCCCCGCTCTTTCACTACTCAGGTTAAACATGATATATAAGTCACTCAGATAACTTAAAAATGTAATTGTTGCCTTTTTTCGGTGTTTTATTTGTTCTGGAGTAAATCGGTTTGGCTGAGATCAAACTTATTAGATTAAATAAAACTTTATTAATCCCCCGGGTGGGTTCCTCCTTGGTTTTCACACAGCTGAATAAACGTCAAACAGAAAACTGATTAAACAAAAGTGTGAGACGGTCGAGAGTTTACTCCAGTGTCCTGTTATATTTTAGATAGCAAGGAGCAGACGGACGAGTTTATTAAACTCCACCGACACAGCGACACAAATCTGAAGGCTAGACCGTCCCATTTCACAGCCTCGCACTTCCGGCCTTCTCGGTCTTTGAAGGACCCGGCCCACGTAGACCGCGAAGGCCGGGTCCTCCGAAGGATGCAGCCGATGTTTTGGGACACAGTTGTGCTGGTTGATGCGGCTGTTTGGGCTCATTAGGAGCCAGGTGCACCTGATTAAAGGATCATCAGAACGTGCAGCGGCCTTTATAACTGCGGTCGTTTCGCAGCACTCACATGTGTGTTAACACGAGCTGCATCTCAGACTCCACAGGCCTCACAGTTAAGGTGAGCTGTGCACAGTGTGGATCCAAACAGAGTGGGCAATAGATGTGAAGTTGAGCAATTATCACAGAACTGGGGAAAGTAACTCGCAGTTCAGAAACAGAGGGCTCACTGTGGAAACAGCACAGGCACGTGGGACAGAGTCCCGTCAAAGCTTTCTGTCTCACACGACTGTAGTTGAAGTTATTCAAAACAAAAGCTAATTATCCAAAAGTCAGCCCTGCAACTCGCACTGGTGCCAGTTCGCTGCTGAAAGTGAGAAGGTACTTTCTTAGCAAACACTGCCTTGCTTCCTGAGAAAGTGTGGACTGAAAGCTCTGCAGTGAAGATCCACGACAGAAATCTGCTCAGGAACGTACCACGTGGGCACAGAACCGCTCCAAATATCATCTTGGAGCAAGTTTCATTTCATTTACTGTGACAGCAAACATCATATTCCACGCCAAACTGAAGAAATGCACCCAAAGTGTGTGCAGTTGGTTCGTCTGGAGGAGGCAGCGTGATGGTGCAGCAGCATCTTATACAGCTACACAGCTCGTCAGCCTTCCTGCCATCACCTTTCAATCAACCAGCAATTTTTTTTATGCGAGACGAGCTCTGACAGATCATTGAGGACACAGCTATGACTAAAACAAAAACCCACTGCAGCTACCGAACTGTGGAGCAGATGGGGGAGAAGCAGAAGATCAAAGCAGGGCAATGTGAGGAATCAGCAGCATCCTGCAGACGCAGGTGTGTTAGAGCCAGAGGCTTTTAAAAGCTGTCACCATCAGTAATCTAAACAGCTACTCAGCTGCACTTTTACAATAGAAATATTTTGTTGTAAGACTTCAAGTCCTTTTATATCAGTCGTAGGATACCAGCTCCATACTCACAGCCCATCGCTCCTGCAGATTTTGCATGAATTTTGCGTCAGGGTCATCAACAGGAGGAGAAACGCATCTCTGCTGTATGGATTCTGCACTCACACACAGTTTGAATCTAATGTGTCAGTTTATGGCGTCGTACCAGATGCAGGCCAGCCAGTGAGCGATGAGGGCGAAGGTGCACATGAGAAGAAAGAGGACAGCCGCACCGTACTCTGAGTAGCGATCCAGTTTCCGGGCTACACGAACCAACCGTAGCAGACGAGCTGTCTTCAGCAGACCAATCAGAGTGGTGGTCTGATGGGCGTGAGATAGAGGGAAGTGGAGATAAGGCATGGTTAAACATGGCAGAAAGCAAATATCTCCTCACAGCACTCCCACCTGCTGTCACACACACACACACACACACACACACAGGTGATGTAACTGGTCTTTTCCTGATGTGAGTCAGTGTTGAGGAGGAGGTAAAATCCTGACTCCATTCATTTCCGTGGGCCTCTCTTCTCTCTGCTCCAGCTGGCTCCTTCGTGTCCACACAACAAATAAATAACAGGACGATTACTGCGCTGGCTGAGTGCCTGGTGCTGTGTGTGTGTGTGTGTGTGTGTGTGTGTGTGTGTGTGTGTGTGTGTGTGTGTGTGTGTGTGTGTGCTAACAGTAAATAACAGTGTTGAGGAAAGTCTCCACTTTCTTGGCTCAGTGGCTTCTTCTGGGCAGCATCAGTGGAGCGAGCCCACGTGAAGCTCTCCCCATGAACGTTGGGAAGTCCCGCCTTCATTCAGGCTGCTTTAATTGTTATTCATTAGTTCTGTTATTTAAAACGCTCAATATTTATAGTTAGTTTTTGTGCGGAGCGATTCGACCACCTCAAGCCTGAGTGTTTTATATCCTCGGTGTGTGGGAAGTATCCTCAGGGAAACTTCGGCAGGCTACAGCACCACTCACTTACTGCTTCCTTTAACTCCCACTTCTTTCTCCAGACACCCACCTCCCACTTCCTTGACTATCAAACCAACACCACCATCACTACAATCATCCACTAAACCACAGAACGTAATTACCCACTGAGCCAGACGGAAACACACTGCTCTGCATGTTTCTGTAGAGCTGCAAACCTTTTGTTACTGACAGTGACACATCATTCACTTTGTGCATGAGAAGCGCTCACCCCAACCAATCACAGCAGATGGCCCCGCCCCTCCCTGAGCCTGGTTCTGCCGGAGGTTTCTTCCTGTTAAAAGGGAGTTTTTCCTTCCCACTGTCGCCAAAGTGCTGCTCATAGGGAGTCATATGATTGTTGGGTTTTTCTCTGTATCTATGAAGCGCCTTGAGGCGACTTTTGTTGTGATTTGGCGCTATATAAATAAAACTGAATTGAATTGAATTGAATTGAATTGAATTGAATTGAATTGAATTGAATTGCAGCATTAGTGTAAAGTTTTCTGTTTCGGCCAACGAGTGAGTGACACCTGGATTTTTACCAGAGGCTCTGAGATACAGCGACAGACAGAATCAGGAAGAATCAGCATTAAACGGCGAATCAAGCATCTGGAACGTTTAGTGCAAACTACAGATCAGTCAGTCGTGAGGATAACTTTTCTCAGCTTTGTTCTTACAGTGGAAATTCGACGTTTTTGATCAGCTGGTTAAAAGAAATCATCAAATCCCCAACCCCCGCGCCATGGACCGGTCCGTGAGTCGTTTGGTCCGTGAGAATTGAGCCTCGGTGTGAAATTGATGGTTTTCTGGGTTTTTAATCTTTAGTTTTAACTCAGTTTCCCTGGGTCTTTCCCGTGTCTTATGAATAAATCTTCTCTTTTTTTGGTGCCAGTTCTGGTTTTATTTTGTTATTTGTTATTTATTTATTTATATGTATTATTTATTTAGAGACTTTGATGTAAAAGCAGGAACACATTTACTGCTGGTGGTACAAAAAAAGAAAGTAATCACTGCTTTACTAATAACAAGAAAACATCCTCATCCGAAACCTGAGGAGGACGTCTGTGCTGGAAATCGTAACTTCAAGCAGTGAATTTTCTTTCCAGCAAACTTCCAGCATCAATATTGAAGAAACGATAACATTAAACACAAGAGAGCGTCATGTGTTTGCATTCCTGCTTCATACGTGACCTAAAAACATGTTTTTAATACAGCACAATGCAACCCAAAGAGATGTAGGCCACTCGTGGGCACTTGTAACTGCAGCGTACCAGTGACAGTCTCTGATTCACAGACTCAGGCTGCAGCCATACCTGAGTAAAAGTAGCCTAGAAGCCTCCTTGTGATTTCGTTTTGTTCACATTTGGAGATTTAGGTCAAGTAGCTACGGCACCAACTCAGACTGACTGCTTCATGTGTGTTTTGTCTGCGTGACCCGTGACCTGTTCCCTCCCCCCACCCTGGAACAGTAATGTGTGTGTTGGATCCTCCAGCTTTACCTCTGCACAAACACAACGCGCTCTTTGGTAACGGGTAGCGGATAGTTATGAGCAGAGATGGGCAGTAACGCAGTAATGCGTTACTGTAATCCGATTACTTTTTTCAAGTAACGAGTAAGGTAAGGGATTACTATTGCAAAAACAGTAATTCGATTACCGTTACTTTCCCGTAGGAACGCTGCGTTACTGCGTTACTAAAACCGTGATTTTTTTGCGAGAATGTCTCATGACAGTAACGTAAGCGAGTGCGACGTTCGTGACAACAGCTGTGTGCAGATCAACAATGGATCATATATCGAGTGCAGAGAGAGTATGAGCGTGCAGCGTTTAAAGCGTGGAAGTACTGACCTTACTTTGAGTTTGATTCCATAAAAAGTGACAAAAACATTAGTGTCCGTTGTGCGTGGGAAGAAAACTTCTTTTTACAGCGAAAAAAACCCCTAAACTTCCAAACAAGCACCGAGTAGCTACGACGTAATGGGAAACTCACAGAGAAACTCGCGGATTCTTCCACTGACCGCTGCACACCTGCACCAGGGTAACCCTCCGCCTACCCCACTCCTGCTTTACAGGTGAAAATAGAGCAACAGGACCGCTAGTCTTTGACTTTATTTATTTTCTGCTGTGTTTTACTTGCATCTATTTGAAAGACTGAGTGTAAACACAAAAAAATATTTTATTTTATGTGCTGGAATGTGCAGAAAATAGGTTTAAATGTTAAACTAATTTCTTCCAGTCAGAGAATGTTGCAGATAATTAAATTTTTGCTTGATGCATAAAGTTAAAAGATTAAAACTAATAAAACAAGTTTTAAAAAGAGACTTTTCCATTTGATTACATTTTGAATGATGATTATGTAGAAAAAGTAGAATTGGGCTGAAAGATCTATCACTTTATCACCTATTCAGGTTGTAAATCGTGTTTTTAAAAAGTAACTAAGTAACTAAGTAATTAATTACTTTTGAAAATAAGTAATCAGTAAAGTAACAGGATTACTTTTTGGGGGAAGTAATCAGTAATTAGTTACTGATTACTTTTTTCAAGTAACTTGACCAACACTGGTTATGAGCGAGAGGGGGAGCTGGGGCTTGATGTAACTGAGCTATAGCATGAAAGCAGTGACGTCATTAAAAACATCACTTTGATCAGATGAGTTTGAGGGTCTCGTGCACACTGCGCTGATCTAAGACGTGTTTTGTTCATGGCTGACTACAAATCAACTTCCCTACGGAGACAATTAAATTATGAAGCCTCTCCCTCTCTTCTTATTTCCTGTTCCCCCTCCCTCCACCTCGTTTTGAATCTTTCTGCGTGTTATCTTCACGTTATTGCATTAAAGAGATGGCAGACAAGATGTCAATGCACCATTCGTCTCTTCTCCGTGTCCCCCTCCCCTCCAGCTCACTACCTCCCACCCTGCCTCGTAACTTCACTGCAGCGTACAAACAGGCAGCTCCGTCGTGACGTACCTCCTCTCCGTTGCGGTAGATGAGCAGGTCAAAGGGAATAGCAGCCACCATGTCGATGAGGAACCAGCCTTTGAAATAGTGGACAGCTATACGCACCGGGTGGCTCACCACTTCGTCATTAGAGTTTACGTATGTTGTCCTGAGAGAAACAGAGAGGATCGTGTAAATACTGCAGACACTGATAGTTGTTATTGCAGTTTCTTCTTTTACAACCAGCTCTGTTCAGAATAATGAATGTGACTACAGGCTCTTCTGTGACTGCTGCTGTAATGAGGAGCGCCGCTACAGTTCAGACCTGAAGTTGATGAGGATGTCAATAATGAACATGATGTCCACTATGAGGTCCACCACATTGAGAGGAGAGCAGGAGTAAATGCAACCATGCATGCCTTCGTCCTACGAGGAGAAGAGAGGAGAGGAAAACAAGTAAGAAGAGGCTAATATAGTGTACTTTAAGATAAAAATACATTCAGTGCATCTTTCAAATGGATTAGGATGAAGGATCATTTGCATATGCCTGCAGACAAAACATGAAACAGTGACAAAGTTGGTGATTTGGAGCTCAGTTCAGCAGCAGGCTGATTAAAGAGGAACTTGTTCCAACTCCATGTTTTTGTTTTTGTAGAGCAAAATAATCCTAATTCATCTCATGCTGGAACTCTGTGCAGCCCCTCAGTTCATCGACAGACAGCTGTGATTTTAAATTGGACAACCAAATCAGAGCAGATAACTAACAGGTCCACAATAAACATCCAGGAGTCAGCGGATACGTTTTAGATGTTTACTGTTGAAGCACTGTAAAACTGGTACAGAAACAAAAATAAAATATTACATTTCTGCTGTAATTGCATTTTCTTTACAACATCAAACATTAAGCCATGCACTACAATGTATATAACACATAAACACAAGCATATCCAAACCCTTTCACTGGTTATTATGCCCACGCGTTTAGCGATTAGCTTAATGTTAACATTACATGGGAAATCCCATAGACGGGCTAACGTGTTAGCATTGCAGCCGTTTTCCCTCAAAAAAGAAAGTTTCTCACACAAAACTCTAATCATATGATTTTAAATTGGACAACCAAATCAGAGCAGTGGTGAAGTCCAGTTTTTATCATTTAAGGCGACTGGCAAGAGTGAAACCTTTTCTTTCGAGGCAGCATCTTGAAACAGGATCCATGCTTTTATTTCTTCCCGCCTGGACGACTGTAACTCACTTCATGTGGGGGTCAGTCAGTCGTTGCTCTCATGTCTGACTGCAGCTGGTTCAAAATGCGGCTGCACGACTCCTAACAGGAACTCGTAAAAGAGAGCATATAACCCCCGTGCTCGCCTCTCTGCACTGGCTGCCTGTGTCTTTTAGAGTTCATTTTAAACTTCTTATGTTTGTTTTTAAATGCCTCCACAGTCTTGCCCGCCTTACCTCTCTGAGCTTCTTCATCCCCACACACCCTGTCGGTCTCTCAGGTCAGCTGACCAGCTGCTCCTGGAGGTACCGAGATCCAGGAGGAAGCTCAGAGGGGGCGGGGCCTTCTCTATCGTGGCTCCAAAATTATGGAATAATTTGCCCATGCACGTTAGAGAGGCCCCTTCACTGTCCACTTTTAAATCACGTCTTAAAACCAACTTTTATTCCTTGGCTTTTAACCTCAGCGAGACTTAGTTTCTCTTTTAATTGAAGTAGTTATTTAATGAATGAGTTCACTCTTCTTTTATTTGGTTTTTATTTATATCTCATGTAATTTTATTTTACAGTTCCAATGTGCAGCACTTTGTGTCAGCTGTAAGTGCTTTATAAATAAAGTTGATGATGATTCAGCTAACTTTCAGCTAACTTCGCCTCCCTTTATGCAAACGTTCCTTGGCTCCAGGTTGGTGGAGCTTCTGTGCTACAAGACGAGTGAAACTGTTTGGTGAGCATTTGCACATTCGCTGATCTTTATTATTTAAAGCTAGTGTCATCTTTCATGTGAACACCACTTTAAGACAAAAACTAAAGTGCACTTTAATGATTGAGAACCCACGTGATCGTTGAGCAGGAATGCGGCTGAGTAGGGAGTCAGGATGGCGGTGTAGATGACCAGCAGCAGGATGAGCCAGTCCCACACCGCCTTGAAGGGGCTGTAGTGCAACACCGTCCACTTGTGGATGCGAGGAGCCTGCAGCTTGTACTCCGGCAACACATCTGCACCCAGAGACAGCACCTGTGTCGGGAGAGGAAGACAGAGAGGGGGTGATCAGACACTGAATAACTGAACACACAGGACATGGGAAGAGACAAGAAGAAAGGGCATCTGTGTGCATGTGTGTGAAGGGCTGAGAAAGTATGGAAAGAGAGTAAATATACACAGTAACAGAGCCAAACCACAGAAGATGATGAACTGCTCTGATGACTCTTTTCCAGGCCGCCTGTGTCCATTACACACGTTTATAATTGTGCAATGCAAAGATATGTGCACAGAAACCCATGTAGCAAGCTCACACACATAATCCAAAGCTGACACAAATGCTTCGACACACGAGCGGCGTGTGACATGGAGTCACGTGATCCTTTTCACGTCTCCTCTCTCATCCCTGTCTCCCACAAAAGCACTCCGAGGATGGAATCTCGGGAGTTACGGTGCACGTCTAAGTAGCTTTATGTGCAGTAATGTATTCAATCGCCTGGGCTGCATTCTGCAGGAATGAATCAGTATAAAGAGGCATTAAAACAGCCTGCCTGTGTCTCTAATAGAATCACACAGTGAACAGCAGTGCTGAAAGCAGGGGCCTGACGTTTGGAGCTGTGTAGTGCAGCCACACAGACACCTGCCACGATCAGCATTAGTTGGTTGGCTTGACGACCGATGCTTTGATCTTACGTGCATCACTTTTATATAAATACAAAGTGTGATCAAAAAGCACGAGGCTGGCCCTTTGTGAACTCCTGTTGTGTTCCAGTCCTTCTGCTACGTTTGGATCGCTCCCATTCTGACCACTTGTGCTGCACAATTCTGCATTTGAATCCACATATAAGAGTGGAAACATAAACGGGCCTATTTTTCATGTGGTGGTTCGACACTGGTGCAAGAGCTAGGTGTCTAGCTACAGCTCATTCACTGGAAAGCACCACAGTGTCCAAGGCCGAAGACGGTAAATCATCTGATGTCTTTTGATGCTCAGATTCATTAACCAGGCTCTTAATTTCAAAGCGGTAAATGGCCTGTATTTGTATAGCGCTTTACACAACCAGTCATTCACACACTGGTGATGGCAGCTACATTGTAGCCACAGCCACCCTGGGGCGCACTGACAGAGGCGAGGCTGCCGGACACTGGCGCCACCAGTAGGCAACAGGTGAAGTGTCTTGCCCAAGGACACAACAACCGAGACGGACCAAGCCAGGGCTCGAACCGGCAACCTTCCGATTACAAGGCGACCTCCCAACTCTTGAGCCACGATCGCCCTCGTGGTGATGGCTGAGCCTCCACCTGTTTGATGTCTCTCTACATTAGCAAAGCTTTTGCTGCTAACATGTTAAAGGAGTCATTCAAAACGTTTCCACACTGCACACCATTTACTCTACAACACACATATTGGACAAAATAGTCAGTAAAAGAAAACAAAGCAGTTAAAATGAAAACTCGTCTGCTTGCTAAAAGTTAGCTCCGTTTCCTCGCAAATCACAGATCACAGCTAATCTCATAGAGTGAAAGCAGAGACAGTGGCAGTTTGTCTAGCGCGCTAATGTTGCCATCAGTCTTGCAAGACTAGAGAGTCATCCACAGTGCACATGCTTCACCAGAAAAAGGAGCTCTCAGATTAATAAGCTACAACCACACAAGACAAGCGTTCTTCTAGAGACAACAGCCAGTTGTGGGCACAAGATGACGTTGATATAAAGTACAGATGCAAACATGTGAGGAGAAATTGCTTTCACTTTAATTTATGTCTATCTTTTGGGCAAGCAAGGCAGGCACTGCTTGCCACTAAATTGTCAGTGTTTTTTTCTGCATTTGAATAAAACACTGCAGTCAATATGAAATAGGTAATATATTATACATTGTTTGCTTCAGCCTCCCATGGCTGTGTTACAGAGTAAAGCATGGTGGAAAAGGATGGAGAGAATCCCCCACTAAGCTTTTGGGTTGGCATTACTTTAGATTTTGTTTTGTATTAATTGCATGCTTTGGTGTTTCTTTGTGTTTGATGTGAGGTGTGGGCCACACCCATGTGGGAGTGGAGATTCGACTCTAGTCCAGCTGCCAGCTATTTGGAGTTGAGTACAGGGAACAGCTGATTGGGGAGGATTGGAGCCCTTCTCTATAAACGGGAGAGGAAACAGGAAGTAGGCGTTGTTGTTGTTTTTTAGTAGGACACTGGTGTAGCAGGGAAGCCTCGAAGATCCAGGATGAAGTGTGCACATTTTAACGGAAAATATTTTTAACCTGGCCTGGTTTTGCTCTTAAAATAATCTGAGGATGTTGGAGGGAGGACTCATTTTTATTGGGATGTGAGTGGATGTGCTGGGAGGCAGGAAAACAAACACTGGACTGGAGACTCTCTGTGCCCCTGTCAAGGATACTGGACCAGTTTTGGGGAAGTTCCAGCTCCCAGGATGTGATGTGGAGACCCAGCCTCGAACGAAGTCGAGGCTGGGTCTTCCAAGTGACCACCTTTCCCCTGTTTGTAACCAGGCTAACAACCCTGACCGCGGTGGCTTTGGGCCTTGGATTCCTGGCCAGAGTTGTGTCTTCAGCCAGTAGTTTTACCCGGAGAAAGAACAAATAAATCTTGTGTAACCCATTGCAGTGTGCGTGTGGTGGTTCGTTACTGGTCAATATTAGAGCTACTACTTTCTTAGACGGAGGCAATTTTGCGCCTTACGTAACAGCTGTATAACATATTTTGCTCTAGCTGGCTCTATTAGGCAGTGAAGTGTGGCTGTTTTGTAGAATCCTCTATTTCATGAACTGTTTGTCATTTTTGTCCAGAATGTAATGTAATAAGTTCTAACAGGTGTGCGTTTATACTGTGGGTTTATACTGTGAACATGCGGATGTTCCATGAATACGTGCGAGTCATTCATTACTGCATTATTACATGAGAACGTCGCACTAGTGGGTTGGAGCTTTTAAACGGAAACCCATCATTACTGCAACAGGGCAACTGTTCTGGTAGAAACATTGTATACAGATCAAACAGTAACAATAAAGTAAAAACAAAATTATTCTCATAAATAAGAGTAAGGCAAACCAAATGTGAAGAAATAAAGCAAAATAATAAATAAAATAGTACAGTCTGCT
This sequence comes from Neolamprologus multifasciatus, assembly GCF_963576455.1. Taxonomy (NCBI): domain Eukaryota; kingdom Metazoa; phylum Chordata; class Actinopteri; order Cichliformes; family Cichlidae; genus Neolamprologus; species Neolamprologus multifasciatus. The sequence continues at coordinate 3,013,372 of NC_140447.1, read as the reverse complement.
CTTTGACCTCCTCTCGCCTCTTCGTTTTCTCCCAGTGCTCCACTGAGCTTTCATTACTCTTCTACACTCAGTGTTCTGGTTTCCTCCTGGCCTCCTGCTGACCTGTTAAATCTTTCATCTTTTTGTCCCTGTCCTCTATCCAGCAATCCTTGCTCCACCTTTCCACTTCATTTTCTTCTTCCCCAGCAGGCCAGTCACATTTCACACATTTGTCCTGTAAACTATTACCGCTCATCCTGCCTGGACCTTTCTTTCTTCTCTGGCTTTTCATTCCTGTATACATTCTCTCGTCCTCAGAAGCCTCGAGGCAGCTTCCTCTTTCATGTTTCCTTCATACAGAGTTACAGTTCAGGATTTCCACATAACTTTTGATTTCAATTAAGTTAATGGTTTTACCCTCACTAACTGACTTGAAACGTTTGTACACTAGGTTTGGAAAAAAGCTTTTGGCATATGCCATGTTTTCCGCACTATAAGGCGCACATAAAATCTACAGTGCGTCTTATGTATGAATTCTTGTTGTGCTTACTGACCTCAAACCGATTTTATGTGGTAAAAATCAAAAATCTGTCAAAAATGTTTTAGTACGACTTTGGTAGCTATGAAGCTGCACTGCTGGATGGATGGTTGGAGCCAGTGTTGCCAACTCCTCAGTAAGGAAAGTCGCTATTGGTTGTCCTAAAAGTCGCTAGAAGTCGCTAAATGACGTCATCACCTAATTTGCATAATTGGTCATGCTAATGTAATTGTAGCCTACGCTGCTGGAGAGAGAAATAACATCGTGGACGAGACATAAAGTGAGCAAAAAACGTCCTAAATGCATTTAGAATTTATTTAGAACTACAAATTAAATTTCTTTTAGCAATTATTGTTTTTTGTAATGTCACAATTCCAACCCTGCTCCTTTACCCGGGCTTTGACCGGCAAAAGTGACCCGAAATAGGCACTCTGGTGGAGTTACTTTGTGTGTGTGTGTGTGTTTATAAGTAGTTTTAAACCTGATCCACAAAACAGCATAAGAGTAAAAGAAGAACTGACTGCGTTACAGCACTCGCTGCTTGTTGAGAGTAAAAGCGATATGCGCTTTCACGTCTTTTTTTAGCGACTTTTTCTAGAAAAAAAGTCGCTAGGGGGTCTGAAAACTCGCTAAATATAGCGACAAAGTCGCTAAGTTGGCAACACTGGTTGGAGCATTACGGCTACTCTAGTCAGGAGCCTCGCGGAGGAATCTGGGTCCTAAACTCCGTCACCTTCAGGTCCCAAAGTCAAACAAAGTTTAAAACTGTCTAAATTCTTTCATCTTTAATAAAATGATCAGCTTTGCTGCTTTACCAGGTGTAACAATTGAGTTTAACATCCAGGCATCCATGAAAACAGGATTTATTACATTTAACAGAGTTAGAAGTTAGCAGGAAGTTAGCTCGCTAGCTTCCACCTAAACATGATATAGCATGTTCTGAGAGATTTCTGAAAAATTCAAGCGTACAGCTCTGCTATCACTTCCAACATAAATGAAGACAGAAAACTAAACAGCAGTGACGTTTGTAGGGTTACTGAAGTTGGGCTAGCTGGTATATAATGATGTGCTACGTGATCGCTAGCGACACAACTATGTTAGCATAACATTAGCACAGTGAAGCTGGAGGATGAACGCTAACTTTTTTCCACTCGATAAAAGTTAACGTGAGGGTTCCCGAAGTTTAGGGATAAATGCAATCTCATGGCAGGATGCTGTAAACGGACCAAACTTCAGTCAGCACAACAACTGAGATAATCCATCCACAATACGAGGTTAGTCATTAATATACTGCAACAACATGGGAAAAGAGCAGCTGCGAGAGAATTCAGCATTAATGTCTTTATGCATGCTCAGTCATCCAGGTAAGTAAATCAGTGGGCTGGTTTCAGTCATTATGTAAATGTTCTGTTTATAAGATTTGGGGAAACCTTATAAACACTCATCCAGGGAAAACCTGGATGAGTGACGAAACGTTTCTCCCACAAAACGCTACGTCCAGATGAACAGAATCAACTTTTGGAGATTCAGCATTAATGAATTGATGGTACGTAAGTGGAGGAAGCAAGAAGAATGAGTCGAGTAAAGTTTGACTTATCTGACTGTTTTGTTTCGTGCCTTATAATCCGGTACGCCTTATGGTCCAAAAAATACAATGGTAATATATAGCATGTATATATTGTCAGTGTGTATTCACTGATGTGAAGACTCTGGTCGTCATCCTTTTTCTCATCATAAGATCACCTGCAGAGTGCATTTTCAATTCCAGAATGGGCATAATTATCACCATAAATCATGTCTGAATCCTGACCTGCCCACATATGCACTTGTGTGAGCGGGCACAAACACTGCTGAATAATGCACCCACACACCCCTAGAGTTCAGTCGAGTGCCCCCCACAGCTGAGTGTCGCCTCGTGGAGTATCTTGAGGGATATTTTTAGCCATCTGTGTGAAACTGAAAAGCACTGCCATGAGGACTGTTAAAAGTGCAGATGTCAAGACACATTCAAGTGCAGTTAGGGCAAAGTTGTATTTGAGGACAGCACCGGAGGGAGGAGTCTTAAAGCAAAGAGAGGAGCAGTTTACAGAGCCGCCTGTGCCACGAGACGATTTGTTTTCCTCACTTCACCCACAACATGCTGTTCGTTCCCCACGTCGATCTAGTCGATCGGGGTAGCAGAGGCCAGCATCATTGGAGAAAGTCATCCTCGCTAATATTTATCCCTGAAACGGTGCTATATTTTCTTACTTAACTGGTTGACTTGAAACTACAGACAAAATTAACTAGCTTAGACGTTAAGAGGCAAGTCGAATACAGGTGACGTGCTGACAATACACGACTCAAAGTGAAGCTCAAGCCAGAGCTCGGGCTGTCCAGTAGACTGCTTCAGTGTCAGCCCTGCTTTATTTGACACTCTGTGCTTCAGAGTGACAAGACAGGGCAAGAGATGACAAGACATCAAGTTTGAAACCCAAAATGTCACATATCTGGTGTGCACCTGCTAAACCACCAAGGCTGTCACATTGTCTTTCTGCAAAGTCACGTTTCAACACAACGACAGGATACCAGAGGACTAGTCTGCTCTTATTCATAGGCTTACAAAGCAACAACTACCTCTGAAGACAGTGATGTGGAGACAGAACGATAAGGACCACGCTAAATGAGAAGAAACACAATGCTTGACCTTCTGTGTGGTTTGCTCACAGGAAAGGATCAAAGGTAATAATGTAAAGAAAAGGGAGCCTATGAAGCCGTGCACAGCGCCAAGGACTGTGAAGGTGATGACTCACCTCACAGGCAGCAAAGTTTAAATAGCACACACTCACACCTACACCTGGGAGGTGTTCAGTACAGCTGCAGCCATAAAAAAGACTGACTGAACAGCAATGACACTTTCATCATTAATCTTCAATCAAATCTTCTATCGGTGCAGAAGAAGAGCCACAGGCACAGAGGTATGTGCTCGGTGCTTTGTGCAACTGGTTGATATCTCAACAACTTGCTTACACTTTATTTCACATTTAGTGAAGTCATGGTGTCATTTGAAACAGTGGAGATGGAGACTTTTGTCAATTTTGACACCGCGCCTCCTGAAACTTTGTGGGGTCTCAGAGGGGAGTGAACAAAGGGGAAGTGCACAACATCAACGGCTGATGGCAGCCAAAGGCAGCACGCAGCATCCATCTGCTTGGTAGGGGTGCTGATGGCTTTGGAAGGCTTTCATTTCTCACATCGCGTGAGATTTATTTGGCACGCGTGCCTTTGTAGACATGCGTAAACTTGGAAAAAAGGACACTAACAATTAGAAAAATAAAAAAACTCAAGTCCAAGCCAGCAGACAAAGAAAAAATAAACTCTTGTGAGCTCAGTTATAAGGATATTTGTAGCTAGACGTTAATTACAGTCTTTTCAATTGACTCTTTGCTCCAATTTAGACTGATGAGTTTTCAATCAACTCAGGTCTGCTGTATCAGAAAGTTACGTTAGCTTCGTTGGCATTTAGGGACTCAAAGTACCTGCCTCAGTATAACAATAATAATAATAATAACTTTATTTATAAAGCGTTTTCAAACAAAGTGCTGTACAGCTATTTGAAACTTAAAAGATAAATAAAACATAGCAATACAGGTAAAAGACAATATAAGTTAAAAACAGTTAAAAACTAAAAGCCATAGAATTAAGAGCTGTAGGATCGGGTGAACAAATGTGTCAACTTACTTTTAAAAACCTCCACACGCCTGCCTAATATCTTGAGGGATACACACTTTGGATCCATGTGATTACAACCACATTTCAAAAGTCGCTATGAGAGACCGGCTCACTTTGTGTTTACACGTGCACATCGTGACCTCAGTAGCTAGATGCTGGTCTGACTGCTGCGTTAGTCTTGATGTTAAAAAACAACAAAAACACTTATTAACAGTTATTATGAAACAAATACATCAAAAGAAAATTTGTATTTTTAATATCTGCTACTTAAAAAATGCCAGTGTGCAACAGTCCACTCTGGGTGGACACGTGTGTGTGTGTGTGTGTGTCTGTGTGTGTCTTCTGCTGCCCCTGGACAATGTGTGAGGTTCCACCACCGTTCCAATAATCTTTAGGGGTGGGGGAAAAAATGGATACTGTGTAGCATCGTGATATTTTGTTTGCTAATAATGTATGGATACAGGGACAGCAGAAATCGATATTTTGTTACAAAAAGGTTTTTGTGCTCTGACTTCAGAGCATGTTGATCCTTTTTCTGAGCAAGAATCCTGACATTCTTTCACTGTCCAAATGTGTTTAACTTGTTTTTGGCAGCAATAAACATGACAGTTTACTTATTTTCATTTAAGACATGTTTTATTTTAATTAAGTTTAAAACTTTTTTATTTAATGTAAAATTATATTTTGTTTTAATTTACTTTCAAATTCTTCAGTTGCTGAAGGGGCTGCATAGTTTTCATAAACTGCATAGTTCAGAATAGCTATAATTGTACCAGATGGTTGATTCAGTTAAGTTGGACTAGACTGTAATACAAACCGTTCAGTTTGTCAACAATCAAACTGAAATGAGAGAAAGACTGAGTGTGAGACTTTGTTATTAGAGAAAATGAATATTGATAAAGTTTACCTTTATGTACAGAATCTGAATATCGCAAAATATTTTAAAAATTGCAATAATATTGTATCGTGCGTTAAGTATTGTGATAATATCGTATCGTGGGATGTCTGGTGATTCCCACCTCTAATAATCTTGAGATGTGTTTTGGAGAAAGAAACAAAGAGATGAAGGGAATAGTAAAAGAGAGGAATAACCTACAAGAGCGAGGCTGTGATAGTGGGACCAAGTGAGAAAGACAGAGGTTAGAGGAACATGGCCAGGAGGGATGAATACACAGCAAGAAATAGCTGAAAAGTCAAAAAAATTATTAAAGACTGACAAAGTGAGCGGCAATGACCGAGCCTGACAGGGGACGGTCTGCATGACACACAGCCATAAATGTAATTTCTATTATAAAGATTGTTAGTGCATGTTCATAATCTGGAACATTTGGATCTGCATGGCCGTTTAGTCATGCTCCGCTAACTTAAGCGGTGCGCACAGAGGAAGAGACCAGCAGCGATGTGACGACCAGAGAGCACATGACTGTCAGCAACATCTTGTAACTTGTAGCGATGGCGGATGATAAAAACAGTGACAACATAAAGTGAGGTGAGTTAAACCAGCAAGCGGTTAAAGCACCTACGAAAGGCAGAGAAATGAAAAGTTTCTCAAGCTGAGAGTCTCTGCCTGTGACCAACTGTCAGCTGCAGGCGCACGCAGCAAGTCAACTGTTGTAAACATGTGTCTGTATATCCAACAGGATCGTTCTGCTTCCAGATTTAACTTATCTATGAGCATGTTTGTCAGCGTCTTCTAAAGGAACTACAGAGGATTCTGATCTGATCTTCAGCTAAGATTAAAGATCAGAACATCTGATGTTGTGTAAGTCATTAAAAGATGGATATTGTACATGCTCAGTGTTGGGTGTAGCACGTTCAAAAGTAACGTGTGACTGTAATCGCACTCGTTTTTGCAGTAATGCATGATGTGTTTCCACGTGACACAAAGGTTCTTCAGTTTTGTGCAGGTAGGAGGACATTACTTGCTAACTGCTAACACAACTTTGACTGTGAGCAAGCATCTGCACAGGCAGCATGCTAACACAAAGCTGAATGAATGCTAACTGCTAACACAACTTTGACTGTGAGCAAGCATCTGCACAGGCAGCATGCTAACACAAAGCTGAATGAATGCTAACTGCTAACACAACTTTGACTGTGAGCAAGCATCTGCACAGGCAGCATGCTAACACAAAGCTGAATGAATGCTAACTGCTAACACAACTTTGACTGTGAGCAAGCATCTGCACTGGCAGCATGCTAACACAAAGCTGAATGAATGCTAACTGCTAACACAACTTTGACTGTGAGCAAGCATCTGCACAGGCAGCATGCTAACACAAAGCTGAATGAATGCTAACTGCTAACACAACTTTGACTGTGAGCAAGCATCTGCACTGGCAGCATGCTAACACAAAGCTAGCCAAGAAGCCAGAATGATGCTGAAGCTGAATGAACGCTGAGCTCCGCCCACCAGCCAGAACTTGATCTCCAACAAGTAATAAAGGCAGTGATGAACAGTTTCCACCTGTGCATGTCTCTACAGTAGAATCAGTGTTGCAATGGCTTTAAAGTTATTAATGTATGGACCAGTATGGACACGGACCCTCAGTGTCAGACTGCGTTCACTCTTCTAATACTTTTTTGTCTGCTTTAATGTCAGTTTGTTGCTAACTCATTGGCCAAAACCTAATCTTTAAAAGTGACATCAGACTGGGGTGGCTGTAGCTCAGGTGGCAGAGCGGATCAGCCACTAACCAGAAGGTCGGTGGTTCAATCCCAGGCTGCTCCAGTCTGCATGCCAAATATCCTTGGGCAAGATACTAACCCCATGTTGCTCTCCGATGCATCCATCGGAGTGTGAATGTGTATGAATGTTAGCTACTTAGCACTTAAGTTTAGAAGTGCTTGTGTGAATGGGTGTGATTGGGTGAATGAATTAGCTGTATAAAGCACTTTGAGTGCTCGGACAGAGTAGAAAAGCGCTATATAAGAACCAGTCCATTTACCATTTACCATAGACTACAATATCGTCCAATCCAATGCTTCAAGCGTCTGCAGCTGCGATGCTTCCAAAACCTCTGCAAACGGTAGGACGAGAAACTGGTCAATATTTTATACAGTCCAACGCTGCTGCTCATCCATGCCCATACTCAGCATTAGAAAAGAGGCCGTTCCAATAACACAGGCAGAAGCACATTAAAATTTCACAGCGTTCATTTTCTACTGTAAACAGAAGAGCCGGTGAACCACGAGCACCGAGGCAAGCACCAGCTCATCGGCTTGACACCCGTTTAATAATGCAGAACCAAATCATGTCTGTTTGGTAAAGGTGTGTTTGTGCACATAGCTCCTGTTGGGCGGCTGACTCTGCTGAACTGCACACACTGCCTTTCTACCAGCAACCGGCTGAGATTTCATCCGGAGCTCAACAAAAACATTTCGATTCACCGACTGTCGAAGTGCAACGATGCAGCTTGCTGCTGGAGGTTAGAGATACCCGGGGTGCTAATGCATCACATCATTGCTACATATTCTAACAAAAGTCCAACCAAAACCATCCATCTTCAGGATCTCCATCCATCTTCATCCGCTTTATCCGAGGCCGGGTCGCGGGGGCAGCATCCTAAGCAAAGAGGCCCAGACCTCCCTCTCCCCAGCCACCTCCTCCAGCTTATCCGGGGGAACACCAAGGCGTTCACAGGCCAGCCGAGAGATATAATCTCTCCAGCGTGTCCTGGGTCTGCCCCGGGTCCTCCTCCCGGTGGGACATGCCTGGAACACCTCACCCAGGAGGCGCCCAGGGGGCATCCTTGTCAGATGCCCGAACCACCTCAGCTGGCTCCTTTCGATGTGGAGCAGCAGCAGCTCTACTCTGAGCCCCTCCCGGATGGCCGAACTTCTCACCCTATCTCTAAGGGAGAGGCCAGCCACCCTTCGGAGGAAGCTCATTTCTGCCGCTTGTATCCGCGATCTCGTTCTTTCGGTCACTACCCACAGCTCGTGGCCATAGGTGAGGGTAGGGACGTAGATCGACCGGGAAATTGAGAGCTTCGCTTTTACACTCAGCTCCCTCTTCACCACGATGGGAACACACCACTCAGATAGTGAATGATCTGCAGTTTGTATCCTGTGACACGTAAAGAGAGCCTGACTTTTAATGTGTTTATCACAAATCAGCAGTCTGTAATCTTGGCAGACTTAAGGTACTAAAAGATCCAAAGTATAGAAAGAAACACACAAACACCCATAGACACATTTAAACACTGAGTTTACTTCATCGCCCCCGTTCCCCGGTTCCCCTGAGCCGGAGTCAAATCCCATCCTAACCTTTTCTCTTATTCCAACACTTACGTTTCAAATTAAGGGCTGGAGGCCTTTCTTTTTCATTTACAGCATCAGCTTGTGCACACATAACCACATAAGATTCTGACACTGGCCCGAAGCTTTTATCTTTCACCAAAAGACCAGTGTGATATTATTAGCTTCAGCCTGCTGATAAGTTCAGGCGGTGGACAGAGTCGCCTTTTCACGCAGAACACTCACTGCTGTTTGGACAAGACAGCGTGAAAGCTCTGTTGTAGTGAAATATAGATGAACACATGTATTCTAGGCTAAAACACAGTGTGGGAGTGTTAACTTTAGTGCTGTCACATCCAAAGACAAGAACAACTCTCACTGAAAGGTTGTTACTTTCAAAGACGAACAAACGAGTGCATCAAGGAAAAGGGAACTCGTGTAACTGATAAAGTCTTCTTCAAGTAACCCCTGTGTCCTGTGTGCAAAGGAGTTAAAAACAAATAACTGCTAAATGAAATAAATGAAACTGTAATCAGTTACTGAGAAAATAAACTGTAAATGTAGAATACAGGAGTCACTCTGTTGCTTTACAGTCTTCTGGTATATTTCCTGACAATTGCAACAAACAATAACGAGCAGCAGCTACATCGACACGGACTCGTGCATGCGAGCAAAATGCACTCCGATACTGAGCATTGAATTCAATTTGTTCTCCTGTCTTAATCTATTCTGGCTGTTGTCTGCCTGTTAAATTAAAGCTCCAGGCAACCTGAGTCTATCATCCCTGCAACCAGCTGACCAACACAAGAACCTCTTTCTTTGCTGGAGATCCAACAGTCCAATAATTTCCTTGTGACACCGTGAAACAGTCGAAACATGAGTGCATAGAGGAGAGCTTGTTTATCTGCAGAGAAAATACGGATAAAATGTTCAAATGCTCAAAGTAAAATGTCTCCAGCAGATACATTATATCATTCATGTCATTTATAGCTGAGTTCAAAACCTCGAAACATTTTAAAAGGATAAGAAATCAGTTTAAAATGAACCTTTCTAAACGTGCATATACTGTGTGTAAGGATCAGACTGTCTCCTCTAAAATGTCATTAAATGACCAGAACTGTGGGTCATTTTGCACCGCTGAGATCATGAAGCACTCACAGTTTAATCTTCTATTTTGTTAATTTAATAAAATGCAAGGATGCATCAACATCTCGCATTCTTGCAGACTGTTACTTACATCATTCCCTGATCGTTCAAGAATAGGGATGGGTACCGGTATCTGGTGCCATGATGGCACCAGTTCTGACATAAACGGTAGTAACCAAACCAAAAAGCAGCGCACATTTCGGTGCTTTATTTTCCTGAGCTGTGATACACTTTAGATTCTAGCCAATCATTTTATGTTTCCGAGGATAGTAGGCGGGTCCAGGTGCGTACGTTCTTTTAGAGCAGAGCTATAGATTAAAAATGCCCAAGGCGAAGCGGTCAAAGTCTGGCTGTACTTCACAGCAAAAGATGCAAACTCAGCAGCTGCAACAAGTGCTTTAAGCTGATACTGTGATACTGTCAAAGGAGGTAACACCTCAAATCTGATGAAACACCTGGCGACGCATAGCGTTTTTTTAAAAGCCGAGAAATGCGCCGTATTTGATAGCTTGCTGCGAGACCTCACACCGAGCGCATCTACTGCGGGTGTGGTGCCTGTTATCGACCCGGAGTTAGCAACATCCCCCAAAAACCCGAAGAGGAGAGTCCTGGCCCCTAGCCCTGCCAGTGTAGCAGAAATGATGAGGATGATGATGCAGCAGCAGCCGTTCTTCTCTGCGTGAGTAGCTTAATGTTGTTCGTGTGTAATTTACGTTGAGTAGGCTAACCACGTTATTACATTAATGCATGTAAGGTGAACTTGCAAACATCATCATAGCTACATGCGGCTGTCTTCTTGTTTGATGGCAGATACTCCCTTCACCCTGGACAAAAAGGCTAAAATGACCAAAGAAAAAGTGGAAAACAGTTAAACATGAGAGGTTTTTGGACAAAGTTTGTGTTTTTTTCCATTGTTTAAGCTGCTTCCAGCCAAGAGTGATACCATATATGCCCCATAGCTGCAGAAAAGGCTAACATTGTTATCTTTTTACAAAAAAACTGCTGAACATGAGAGGTTTTTGGACCAATTTTGTGTTCTCCATCCTTTAAGCACCTGTTTGAGCACCGTTTAAGCACCGGCACCGTTTCAAAAGTACCGGTTTGGCACCGGTATCAGATAAAACCTAAACGATACCCATCCCTATTCAAGACTCCTCAGGATGTTTGTATTCAGTGTGCATGTACATATCAAAAGAAAAAAGCAGGAAGTACTGTCAAGTGTGAAAACAGCAATTGCTGGAATATTCCATCAGTGGTGGGAATAGTGTTACCAGTGTGTCAATAACACTGGAGCACTGAAAACCTTACTGGTGAACAGCTGACCACATGACACCTACACCAATCAGGTTATGACCCCGACAGGTGACGTGAATAGCACTGATTAACTCTTCACGGTGGCAGCTGTTAGTGGGATATATCCGGGAGTGAACATTTAGTCCTCAGAGGTGACGTGTTGGAAACAGGAAAAATGGTCAAGTCTGAGGATTTCAGCGAGTTCGACACGGGCCATGTTGCCATGGCTAGAAGACGACAGGCCTGTGATGCTTGTGGGGACCAAAGCCTGGATGGTGTGGTCCAGTCCAGCAGACAGGCTACTGTAGCTCAGATTGCTGAAAAGGTTGATGATGGTTCTGCTAGGAAGGTGTCAGAGCAAATGTATTACAGATGGCTAGCTGCAGACTGCAGGGTGTCCATGATGACCCATGTCTACTGCAGAAAGCACCAACAGTAGGCTTGTGAGCATCAGGACCACAGAGCAATGGAAGAAGGAGCCCTGGTCTGACTGCTCACCAGGGGAACCTCTGACACCTCTGGCACTATGGGAAGAAGGCAAGGCAGTGTGATGCTTCGGACCATGTCCTGCTGGGAAACCTTGGTTCCTGCCATCTAAGCATTGTTGCAGACCATGTACACCCTCTCATGGAAACAGTATCTCCTGATGGCTGTGGCCTTTTCCAGCAGGATCATTTACCCTAAATGCAAACATGATTCAGGAATGGTTTGAGGAGCACAAATTTGAGGTGCTGACTCCAAATTCCCCAGATCTCAGTCCAACCGAGCATCTGTGGAATGTGCCGGACAAAAGCTCCGATCCATGGAGACCCCGCCTCACAACTTACAGGATTTAAAGGATCTGTTGCTAACATCTTGGTGCAGATACTGCTGCAGGGGTCGAGCTCAGGGCCATGGCCTCCAGCATGATGTTAGGGGGTCATAATGCCTGATCAGCGTATGTCACGCTTGTCATGTTGTATCTGTGCAATCAAAAAGGGCTACCTGTCATAAGGAAACCTTGGATTATTCCATCCATTTAACACATGCCATCCATCTAAGCAGCCTGCATGTCTGTAGGTGCGCATGTATATATTTATAGCCATATGGTGTGAGTATGATTTGACTGGTATGAGGGCATCTGTGTGTGTGTGATATCTGCCTGCTGACAGGCTGGCTTCCTTCTTGACCTTTTTCTCTCCAGCTTTGACATTTCCCACTAAGACATAACAAAGGAGTAGATTTCTCCAGCCTCAATCTTTCTCCCTCCTCCCTCCTCCTCCTCTTTCTAACTGCAGCCTTTTGCAACAAAATTCATCAACACCATCAGCTCTTAGGTTTGTTGCTGCCCTCGGATATCTTTGTTTCTCTCTTCCTCTCCCCGTATCTCCCCCATCGTCTCATTTCTGTCTCTCTTTTTACCCTTTGTCTCGATCTTTCTCAGCCTCCCTTCCTGCCTCCCTTCTATCCGTCTTTAGCTCCCTCTGCCTTAGAAGGGACTTGAAATATAAATGCTGCAATGAAACAGCCACACAAGCAACTGCTGTTGCTGACATATGCTCTGCACACACACAAACGCACAAGCCTTTAGTGTTAATCTACGACACACTTCAGAGTGAGCTTAGGTTTTTAATCTCTCGACTGTGTGTGTTGAGGATCTGCTTTTATCTACAGCTATTCAAACTACAGATATGGAGGTGGGGGTGTCCAGAAACTGCAGTTTGACAAGAACCCATGCCATGAGGGGATTTAGTCGGAGTTGAGGAAGCAGAAATCCACTCGAAACCCCCACCGCCTTCTGGGAGACATTGTTGCCATATTAGCCAGGTTTGCAGAAGTTCAAAATAATAAATAAACAAATGTTGAGCTTGATATTCTGTTCATAACAGACTAAATATCCAACAGTGACCGCAGCGCACACGTTGTGCAGTTCTGATGAGTCTTCATGTGCCTTTAAAGGGAGCTGCATGTGATCTGAGGATGCCAGCTAGCATTAGCTTCAAACGATGCACTCCACTCGAACAAAAGATGCTACAAAAGCACATGCACATACAGACCTGTGCTATATTCCATCTATTATAAAGCTTATTACAGGACATCATCTTTGCTCTTCTGATTTTACTATTGAAAGTTTTGGGTATTCTCAGAAATATGAATCCAAACACAACAATTATAGATGGAGAAAGAGCTTGGGTGGAGGTGAGCTGCACAGTGGTTAAAGAGGCCCAGCATACGCTGTATGAGATGTGTCAAACGGACAGGTGTCAGCTGATGTGGGCTGGCTGAGGGATCCTTGAACTGTGCAGAATTTTTCATGCTTGCTGGTAGTTTGATTATCTTGATATCAGCAGTGTGATTCATCCTGGCCTTCTCCATCATGTGCGCAAGAAGCGTCTGTTATGGCTGCAGAGGAAACCTCGATGGGAAACGTCTTCAAATACCCGTTCCTGCATTTACCCGGAGAGAAAAATGTGAGTTGTATACTTGTGTGACTTTCTCGCACACTTCTCATGTCGGCAAAAAGGGAAGTTTGACACACAGCTAACGTTCGATGTGATAAGAATAACAAAACACTAATCTTTGCTCTTCTCTGTTCCCTGGTTGTAGGGTACTTTAGAGAATAGACACTACAGAATGTAGCGCCTGCTGCATTATGAGACACTGACTTTAAAGTGACCTTGTTTGCCGTCATCCCACCAAGAGGTCAAAGAGCGAAGCAGGGCTGGCGATGCACAACGTTTCGGTCCACTGCTCTGCATGGATGGATGGGCTCGTCTACATCAGCGCTGCTCGACCCAGCAGTTGTTGGAGGACTACAACTGTTCTGCATATGCACAGCTATCACGCTGAATCACCGAGTGTGTGTGAAGACCCCAGCTCACATGTTCACAGCAAAAAGATCACCTGCTCACGCATGGCAACACACACACACAGAAATGGGCGCGTGTGAGCGTGCTTGGTGGACGTAGTCGTGTTATGAGTGTTTACTGTTTCCACTGAGAGAGTTTACGCTGTAGTATCAAGAGATAACGGATCACCTGTGACGTAATTTTCAGGAGCAGCTGCACTGAGGCACGTTTGGTCCTGTGGGATCGTCCCTTTGTGTCACAGCCCGTTACTTCACTAATCACTACCCTCATTCATAGATTATTATCCAAGTCACTGATATTCCAGAAACACCTTCAAACACAGATTCACATATTTATCCAGCACACAGTGTGGATGCATGAGCACGTGTGACGGGGAAACCCCACCCTTCTGAAAGACGACAAGCAGGTGAGGCGCTGCTATGTATGAGTTAATGCTTTAAACTGAATAAAGCAGGTGGGCAAATATTTTGAGCTACATTAAAATCTGCTGTGTGGTTTTTGTAGCACAGCACGGTTACAGTAGCAGCGCATGGATGTGTCTCATGCTGTTACTGAAGCAGAATCGAGCTCTTTGTATGTGTCCGACACAGTCTGGATGCTTTCGTCTTAAAAAGTAGCAGAGCAAGCAAAGCAGCGAATGACAGTTTGTGCTTAATAAGCCATCTCATCGCTCCATGTGCACAAACCGTCTGTTTGTGAGCGGCAGCCAATCAGAAGAAAGTGATGGCAGTCTTAACCCTTTAAGACCTACCATAGAACCAAGTCCGCCAGAGCTTATATTATATTTTTACATGCTGTGGAGCCATTTTTGGGAGCATTTCAAGTTGCTATACATCAATACAACCATTATAGCCCACATTTTAATAATATGTCTGCATTAAGTGCATAGTAATTACATAAATTGCAAAAAAGTGCAATAAACTGCAAAAAAATTGAAAATCGTTTTTGTTTTTTTACATATATTTCTAGTTAGAGAAATTTAAGAGGCTTATCCCTCAAAACTGTAAATACAAAAAAGTTGCACAAAATAGTTTCCCACCACAGGAAATTTATTTTGAGTGTCTTCATAGTTTTATTTTTGAAATACACCAATTTTTATACACTGCAGGAAAAACGAAAATAAATATTATAATGCAAATTTGCAAAAAAGCAGCATATGCATCAAAATAAACTATTTCCAGCAGTGCAATATGAGTCCTAAGCATCCCAGAAACCACACAGAAAGTCATAAAGTCAAACATAACTTTTAAAAACACCAGTATAGGCTCATGAGGCCCTGAAGGTAAAAAACTACATTTCCGCGAAAATAACGTCACTTCCGGTTTCCGGACTGTTTCACCTTCTCTGTGTTTCCTGTCTTCTTCATATTGAGTTCTGCTTCCTGTATCTCATTATTCCTGATTTGTTCCTGGCGTGTTTCCTCCTGGTCTTGTCTTGTTGTCTGCCCTTGTCTTTGTGTGTCCTGCTCTGCGTGACTCCTGGACTTCTGGATGTTTGGATTCCCCGGTGTTTTGAAATTAGTTTATTACTCAGTGAAATCAGCATTAAAGGCTCACTTTATGTCTCCAACTGCTTGCTGCACAGCTAAACCTGACATACAGAGCTGTAAATGAGCTAAATAGGTCCCCTTTAAATAGAAGGACTTGACCTAAGTGACTGACACTGATGATTGTTCTAATATTTCCAGGCCTGCTCTTGACTTGACATTTTAGCTGTTTTCAAGTTGCCTCAGTGTAAAGCACAGGCAGCCTCCCAAAGCTTAAATAAGCCAAAGTCTTCATTGTGATGTATTAACATCAGGATAACTCTGCTGTATTTATCACTGGTCTGACTGCTTTTCCTTTCTCCAGGGAACATAAACGGTGCTTTTGGCGAGCTGTGAACATCGATCTTAAACTAAGCAGGTCTGTGTGGCGGCAGTTTGTTTAACAAAATCACGAGCTGGCGTGCTTTGAATGTGGCAGCGGGATGAGTCATCCTAGTGTTGAGAAATCACAGTTTCAGAACTACTTAGAGCAGCGGTCCCCAACCCCCGGGCCTCGGACCGGTACCGGTCCGTGAGTCGTTTGGTACCGGGCCGCGAGAGTTGAGGCTCAGGTGTGAAATGTATAGTTTTCAGGGTTTTTATCGGTTTTCAGCGTTATTTTGTTATCGTTTTTATCGTTTACTCGGTTTTCCTGGGTCTTTTCACGTGTGTTATGAATAAATCTTCTTTTTTTCGGTACCGGTACTAGTTTTATTTTGTTGTATTTATCCGCGACACCCTAACCCTTTAAGACCTACCATAGAACCAAGTCTACCAGAGCTTATATTATATGTTTACATGCTGTGGAGCCATTTTTGGGAGCATTTCAAGTTGCTATACATCAATACAACCATTATAGCCCACATTTTAATAATATGTCTGCATTAAGTGCATAGTAATTACATAAATTGCAAAAAAGTGCAATAAACTACAAAAAAATTGAAAATCGTTTTTGTTTTTTTAACATATATTTCTAGTTAGAGAAATTTAAGAGGCTTATCCCTCAAAACTGTAAATACAAAAAAGTTGCACAAAATAGTTTCCCACCACAGGAAATTTATTTTGAGTGTCTTCATAGTTTTATTTTTGAAATACACCAATTTTCATACACTGCAGGAAAAATGAAAATAAATATTATAATGCAAATTTGCAAAAAAGCAGCATATGCATCAAAATAAACTATTTCCAGCAGTGCAATATGAGTCCTAAGCATCCCAGAAACCACACAGAAAGTCATAAAGTCAAACATAACTTTTAAAAACACCAGTATAGGCTCATGAGGCCCTGATGGTAAAAAAAAAAACTACATTTCTGCGAAAATGACGTCACTTCCGGTTTCGGGCAGGTCATGGCGGACATGCGATAGTTCGCGCTGACGTCTATTCCAACATAGGAAGTGTTATGAACAGCTGATCGGATCGGCAAAGTGTGTTTCTGGAATATTATGTTTTTGTTGCTGCAAGTGCTTTTTATGCAGTTTTTGCAAAGCTTTATGTGGAAGGAAACTGTGACCGAGGACAAGCTGATGGCATAAGATGTAAGTACAACTCCTCAGGTTTCATATGCAAAAAAAATAATTGCGCTAGCTCACATGGTTGCAGAGCTACCGGGATGTAAAAATAGTTACGCAAAACAGAGCGTGCCTGCTCTGACCGGCTTTAAAGGGTTAAAGGCCGGTCCATGAAAATATTGTCGGGCATAAACTGGTCCATGGCGCAAAAAAGGTTGGAGACCGCTGATTCAGAGAACTAATAGAGAATGTTTCATGTTTCACACACACACCAACCACAATATTAGACTCGGTGACGACGACACTGATCGTGTCGTTACAGTAAAACATGCTTATACGTGTCACACCCACTGAAACACAGTTTCTCCACAACACCATTAGAACGAGATTCTTTGATACCAGAGACCTTCTGAGATAAGACCGTGCAAAGAACATAAAGAAAACGGGAACACCGACTTGGAAGGCTAGTAATCAGATCAGACATAAGAGAAGTGCCGGAACGAGCCCGATCAACCCACAGTATCCTAAAGGTCAGCTGCCAGTGTCCTGGTGCCACACCACACGATATATCCCAGATTCCCTGATCGGTCAGACCTGTTTTCGTGACAGGAGGACCATATTAAGCAAACCGCCGTGTTGATGTTCGATATTCTGCATCTTTTAGACCAACTAATGTTTACCAGTGTACCCAGGATAAATAAACTCTATGCTGGGATCACATTTTAACAATTCTGAATCAATCATCTGGTTGAAGGTAGCTGAGCCCCAGGCGGAGCCCCCCACACCCCAAAAACAAAAGAGTGGAATATAGATTTACAAGACTGCAATATTCAGATGATTCCTCCTCGTGGGAAATTGGTGCATTTCCTCATCCCAGCGATGCCCAGAATCACTTCCTTCCTCCTCCTCTCCTCCGCCATCCTCTTCCTCTCACTTCTCACCAAAAAACACATCTCCCCCACCGTTGGGTGACAGGGCTGGGGTGCACATTAAGCCTTCTCAGAAGGTTTCTTAATCCCAGCCGAGCTGAGCCGAGCCAAGAAAAACACACAGAGGAGACACGAGTGTGATTTTTCCCCTGATGCTTTGCTCGTCATTTTCAACACCTCCACTTTGGTGAAGGCTGAGCTCCTCACATGCACACGCACAACTCGAAAATACACAAACACGTGTGGGAACAAAACGAACAAAATGCTCGAGCAGGCAACAAACACCAGCAGATGCCTGCTTGTTGTTTTCCAGCGGACCTGCAGGATTTGTCCAGTGTGCGAGACGCACTTCAGATGAGGATAGCGGCTCTTTGCTTCAGGCATGTTGTACAGAACAACTTTACAGCGTGTGAGAGTAAAGCCACACTTGCTCTTCTTGCTTCCTGCCTCCATCTTCCCATCGCCTTCATTCTGCCTCAGAGATCATAAAGCTTCACTTTTTCTTATTTGTGGGAAGAATTTCAATAGTAGTTTCATGTCGTGGTTAATATCAGCAGTATTTGACCCTCACTGCACCTCCTGTTTCTATAGCAGCGCAGCTCTGAACACAAAAGCTTCTCAAAGTTTTCTTTAACAAACGAAATCCACCCGCATGAAAAATTAATTGTTACACTGTTACAGTTAAAATAACACAATTTTTGCCATTTGATTTCAAATATAATTGTTACAATTTTAATTGTTACACTGTTACAGTTAAAATAACACAATTTTTGGCCATTTGATTTCAAATATAAATGTTACAATTTTAATTGTTACACTGTTACATACTATATGCTACACAGTGGCCCTGAGAGGTCACACGCACTGCAACTTAAGAAAACACCAGTAAATAGAAAAACATCACAAAAGCACACAAAAACAACCAAAGTTGCATAAAAAACCCCGACAACAGGCGTGTTTTAGCAAAAGCACGACGGAAAAACTGCGACAGAAGCCAAAACAGGAAGGATTGCACTGAGACAAAAGAGGCAAAGTATTCATCGTGATCATCGTTGTGAGGGAGAAAAAGATGCAGATGATGTGTTTAAATTCAGGATTCATAAAATAATGTAGATCCTTGTTTGCTATTAGCCACTTCCTGTTAGCTTGTCACTTCCTCAGCTGGTCGGTAAGGATGGGTACCGGTATCCGGTGCCATGATGGCAAGGAGGTAACACCTCAAATCTGATGAAACACCTGGCGACGCATAGCGTTTTTTTAAAAGCCGAGAAATGCGCCGTATTTGATAGCTTGCTGCGAGACCTCACACCGAGCACATCTACTGCGGGTGTGGTGCCTGTTATCGACCCGGAGTTAGCAACATCCCCCAAAAACCCGAAGAGGAGAGTCCTGGCCCCTAGCCCTGCCAGTGTAGCAGAAATGATGAGGATGATGATGCAGCAGCAGCCGTTCTTCTCTGCGTGAGTAGCTTAATGTTGTTCGTGTGTAATTTACGTTGAGTAGGCTAACCACGTTATTACATTAATGCATGTAAGGTGAACTAGCAAACACCATCATAGCTACATGCGGCTGTCTTCTTGTTTGATGGCAGATACTCCCTTCACCCTGGACAAAAAGGCTAAAATGACCAAAGAAAAAGTGGAAAACAATTAAACATGAGAGGTTTTTGGACAAAGTTTGTTTTTTCCGTTGTTTAAGCTGCTTCCAGCCAAGAGTGATACCATATATGCCCCATAGCTGCAGAAAAGGCTAACATTGTTATCTTTTTACAAAAAAACAGCTGAACATGAGAGGTTTTTAGACAAAGTTTGTGTTCTCCATTCTTTAAGCACCGGTTCGAGCACCGTTTAAGCACCGGCACCGTTTCAAAAGTACCGGTTTGGCACCGGTATCGGATAAAACCTAAACGATACCCATCCCTACTGGTCGGTCGAGTTACTCCCCAAAAACATGGAGAGCTAAACATCTTTAACTGAACCCACTGAGAGGAGATTCACCTGCATGCCTGTCAACACTATGAACAAGCTTCTTTTCGGCGGCCTGAGGTTGTCAGGTTGTTCAGCTGTATCAGGAATGAATGCAGTCTGCAACACTTTGTGTCATAAATAAATCAGAATGTTTATAATGCACGTTAAACTCAACAATGCTTAAACACTCGCAGCGTTTATGTAACTGGCACATACTTTATGAGAAGTGCAGCAGCATCAAAGAACGATAGCACGGAAACAGCTTCCAGTTAAAAGCTGCTGGCACAGCTGAGGGGACACCCATGTATGGTCAAAGAAACTGTACATTTGTGAGGGTGGATTTTCTTTATAATTGCTTCAAAACATTTTCTTATGTAATGCAGATCCACTGTCGTGTCCTATTTCTGGCTTAGCCAAACTCTTGCGTAACTTTTTAACAGTGGCAGCAGGTACGTTTAAAACTAAGGGTGCTTTCAGGTGTCGAACAGGGCCTGTCTGAAAGCTGTGTAGGAGGAAGAGAGAAAGCGAGAAAGAGAAAAAGACTGAGCCAAAAGTGGATATCTGACTGCCAGTCTGCATCACGACTACACGGTCTGCACAGTCGAGGCAAATGTGCTGCTTGTTTGACCGTTGATCTGTGCCTACTGGATGTGCTGGAGAGACAGGAAGCTAACCTCAGCATGTTGTTTATATTTCTGTGTCTGTGTATGTCTCCTCTCTCTGAGATAAGCGTAGCATACAGCTAGCATGAATGGCACATACCCTGTATGAGATTTAACAGGCTGCTAGCTTGGTTGGTGAGCTTTAAAGTATGAAGCTTTAGCTGGTTGTACAAGCAGTGATCTCTTTGTTGCTCTTTCTTTTCTTTTTTGTTTGTTTGTGGGGTTTTTTAAAGTGTATCTGTTTTTCTAAAATGAAACTACCTGCCATAACTGCAAGGGAAGGTCATTCCAACATTAGCAAAGCAGAAATCAGTTGCTCCTCTGCTGCTGTACACACCTCACTGTATTAGACCCACTATTGAAATGCAGTTGGCTGACAATAGGCAGCATAACAAAGAGCTGTCTATCAGTGTGGCTCTTTGCAAGAATCATTGCAGCTCTTCATTGTTAATTTAAAGGAGCAGACCGTCCTGTCCTCAGGGAGGATGCATGAACCTACCACGCTGTAGGCTGTGCCAACAACAGGTGCATCGATGCTAACAGGCTAATAACATTAATCCACAAGCATAGTGTGTCACAGATGTTTGTGTCCTGTACAAAAAAAATCCCAAAAGTAAAACAGCACATTTTTTTTAAAAAAAAGAAAACTTTTCACAGATTCCTACGGAGCCCCGCAGGGGACATGGGAGAAAAAAAAAATTAAGATGGACTTTTGCGAGATCTCGCAAAACTAACTCGGGATCTTGCAAAACTTTTGCGAGATCTCGCAAAACAAACTCGGGATCTCGCAAAACAAACTCGGGATCTCGCAAAAGTTTTAGACGTATTCAAAGCTAACGGGAGGTCGAGACCTCCCGTTAGCTCGAGACCTACTACAGCCGGGAGGAACACCGCTTTCCCGGCACATCGTGCCTCGACCTCCCGGTCGGCTTCGAGCCAGCGTCCGAAGAATGCGGCTAAAACGTTTGCGAGATCCCGAGTTTGTTTTGCGAGATCCTGAGTTAGTTTTGCGAGATCTCGCAAAAGTCCGTCTTAATTTTTTTTTCTCCCATGTCCCCTGCGGGGCTCCGTAGATTCCAAATCCATAATTTTGGCTTTAAATATTAAATTCTTATCTCTGGTTTTGACGTTTTTAACCGCACGTAAAAGACACTCTACATCTCTGTGACACTAGTAAATGTTTTTCTTTACTACCCGTGAAGCAGTTTGCACCACTAAAGGAAAAAGCGACCTTCTGAATGAGAATGTCAGAGCTCAAGGTCCGAAATATAAACCCCAGTTCTTTGAAGATAAAGTTTGTTTTTCTTTCCATAATTCTCTTGGTTTGCTACTGTGATCGGTGTCCACTCAGGACATTTAGTACAGCAGAATTTATCATCAGCATTTATGCAACAAATTCTGCAGACATCAGTTCGCTTGACTTTTGCATGAAAAATCTCTTTTCATTAGAAACATTAGTTGAAGGCCACTGACTTCAGTATTTATTGAGACTCTGATGTTAAACTGGTTAAGCTGACATGATAAACAGTGACTCTGTGTAGCCTAAAGACACCGCAGGCCAAACCAACAGCAACACGAAGGGACTGATACAAACACTCGAGCAACAGAAGATCCAACTGTCAAATGTTCCCTTTGCACCACTTCCAGGAACATATTGTGGATTAGCTACTTTACAGAATCCTTTAAAGCTTTGCTGATTGTCTTCTGGTGAGATTTTTGCTACAATTTTGCAACAAACTAGACAGATGGGCTCATGAATCTACACCGCCAAGAGAAGAGTGTGAAATTTGAAAGGTCAGTGCGACAGAATCCAGCCTTGTTTTGTGGTGTTAGCAAATGTTCTAACTACATTAACATTCACGTCAATGTACAAACTCAACAACTTGAAATGGCTTCGATCCAATGCTAGCTGCCAGTCATGAGAATATCTTTGTTCCAGTTACAAACTTAAATCTGAAAAAGTGGAATATCGAGTCCAGCCTAGTCTCGCTGCCCTTTTTCTCTGTTCTAGACCAATGGCATAATCACCCTTTCCTTGGATAACTCAGGCGTCCCCCCCTCACCTCTCTCCCTTCGGTGGGCAGACGTCGTGGGTGCTCTTTCGCCTCCCACCCGCGGCGGCAAGAGAGTGGCAGGCCGGGCGGGCGCGGCATCAGAGCAGACGGGCAGCAGGACGGGCGGCGGCAGTGTTTCGCGGCAGCAGTTTTGGTGAGAGTCGACTGGCGCAGGAAGACGTTAAGGAGCTTCAGCAGCAACGGCAGGACCATGGTCCTCAACGGCAGCTCACCGCAGAGGGGTCAGGGTCAGGGCGGCCCCCTGGGTTTCCAGGACCGCCTGCAGTATGAACCAACTCTGTGACTTCCTTACGTAGTGTTGGGATGACAAGGATTCACTGTTCAGAGGCAGTCCACAAGGAGTAGCATGGCATGGACTGAGTCTCATGCCTCGAGATGATGTCAGAAGTCACATGAAAGAGAGGAGATCATGCCATTCCCCTGCTTCCTGGGTACAGCTTATCCTCTTCGCTCATAGGATCCTTTTCCCTCGGGCTCAAGAACGGAGGGCGTCACATGCAGCTATTCAACAGCTTCCAACCTGATGCAACTGAGCCCCAGCTCGCTTTCTGCTCTGCTTTCCCTCTGCAAGGCTCAGATCAGTCCTCAGCTGCCCAACGGTTCCCTGTTAATCTACTGCCGGCATCACTCCGTCCTTTGTCTTACTACATCTCAATGAGTTTCTTCCACTGTCCTCCACTTCTGCAGCATTCCTCTTGACGGGTGTCTGGCTGTCAACTCCTCGCAATCTTTGAATAAATCAGCATGCAACAGGGGAGGAGAGAAAGGGAGAGAGATGGAGGATGGCAACAGGAGAGTCAGTTTCTATCAGTTGTAGATGGACCCACGATGCTGTTCAGCTGCTGCTGGTATTACTACTACTCTGAAACAGAGTGGCAGAGAGAAGGAAGAGAGGGAAACAGAGCTGGAAAATGCGTGTTCCAGGAGGTGTTTCGCTGAGAGAGGAAAAAAAACCTTCCGCACAAAAGATACGAGATGCTGTGCTGAGGATAATCAGAGAAGAAGAGTTGTGGGAGAGAGAGATACACAGCGTAGTGAGAGAGAGAGCGCGAGAGAGAGAGCATGGGAAAAATGACATAAATATGCATGCAGTATAAAGACGCAGTGTTAGAAGTACTGGTATTTTGTCATAGGTTATGTTGGCCCCCACGCACACACACTGAGACTCACCTTCAAATATTATGTAATCTAGTGGAAGACTACGAGGACGCTGACCGTAACCTAACACAATAAATGATGAAGAGCACGTGTTGCCCAAAACTTATTATGGAGGCGCACTCGGAGCCCAAACCGCACAAAGGGACACGACGTACAAATTAGGTTTGTCAGTATTTGTACCCTAAAGCAGCGGACCCCAACCTTTTATGCCCGACAATATTTTCACGGACCGGCCTTTAAGGTGTCGCGGATAAATACAACAAAATAAAACTAGTACTGGTACCAAAAAAAGAAGATTTATTCATAACACACGTGAAAAGACCCAGGAAAACCGAGTAAACGATAAAAACGATAACAAAATAACGCTGAAAACCGATAAAAACCCTGAAAACTATACATTTCACACCTGAGCCTCAACTCTCGCGACCCGGTACCAAACGACTCACGGACCGGTACCGGTCCGAGGCCCGGGGGTTGGGGACCGCTGCACTAAAGGTCCTTTAGCATGTTACATTTTCACAGTGGCCATCTATTGGCTGGCTTGGCAAGACATTAACCAAACAACAGTCTACCTTTTAATTTAGCTAATTTGGCTAACATGTCAGCTAACTGTCAAACTTCTCAAACTCAAGTGAAACACATGCAAAATATGTGCGCAGCAGCCTGAGTGAAGTCACCCATTGGTTTGTGAAGACTCAGCATTTTGGCCTCTGCCGTCTCTTGTTTTGATGAGTCCAAGGAGCTTACCATGCTCCACTGCAATAATTAAGGCCAGTGTTGGTCAAGTTACTTGAAAAAAGTAATCAGTAACTAATTACTTTACTGATTACTTATTTTCAAAAGTAATTAATTACTTACGTTACTTAGTTACTTTTTAAAAACACGATTTACAACCTGAATAGGTGATAAAGTGATAGATCTTTCAGCCCAATTCTACTTTTTCTACATAATCATCATACAAAATGTAATCAAATGGAAAAGTCTCTTTTTAAAACTTGTTTTATTAGTTTTAATCTTTTAACTTTATGCATCAAGCAAAATTAAATTATATGCAACATTCTCTGACTGGAAGAAATTTGTTTAATATTTAAACCTATTTTCTGCACATTCCAGCACATAAAATAAATAATAAAAAAAATATTTTGTGTGTTTACACTCAGTCTTTCAAATAGATGCAAGTAAAACACAGCAGAAAATAAATAAAGTCAAAGACTAGCGGTCCTGTTGCTCTATTTTCACCTGTAAAGCAGGAGTGGGGTAGGCGGAGGTTTACCCTGGTGCAGGTGTGCCGTGGTCAGTGGAAGAATCCGCGAGTTTCTCTGTGAGTTTCCCATTACGTCGTAGCTACTCGGTGCTTGTTTGGAAGTTTAGGGTTTTTGTTTTTTTGTTTTTTTTCTCTGTAAAAAGAAGTTTTCTTCCCACGCACAACGGACACTAATGTTTTTGTCACTTTTTATGGAATCAAACTCAAAGTAAGGTCAGTACTTCCACGCTTTAAACGCTGCACGCTCATACTCTCTCTGCACTCGATATATGATCCATTGTTGATCTGCACACAGCTGTTGTCACGAACGTCGCACTCGCTTACGTCACTGTCATGAGACATTCTCGCAAAAAAATCACGGTTTTAGTAACGCAGTAACGCAGCGTTCCTACGGGAAAGTAACGGTAATCTAATTACCGTTTTTGCAATAGTAATCTCTTACTTTACTCGTTACTTGAAAAAGTAATCAGATTACAGTAACGCGTTACTGCCCATCTCTGATTAAGACTAAAACTTACAAAATGAACACAATGTTGTGCTCAACAAGACCATAAAATAATTCTAAAATCTTTGTGCAAGGTAGCAAATTTGTTATTTTCTGTACAAGCCGACTATCAGCGAGTTGGTACTGCTGGCAAACCAACCAAAAAAGAGAAAGAGTCTTCATACTTTCTCTACAGCTGAGGAACTACAGACCATGCAGATTACTTTATTATGTCAACAGTAGATGGACTGATTCTTATAAATGGTCAGTGTTGGGGAGTAACGGAGTACATGTAGCAGCGTTACGTATTTAAAATACAAAATATGAGTAACTGTATTCTGTTACAGTTACAGTTTAAATAGGTGATAATTAGAATATAGTTACTTTGTTGAAATAAATGGATAACACGGTGGTCTTTTTCTGTTTCACATGTTAGACTATCCCCTCTCTAATTTTTGTAACGCACTGCCGGAAACCCAAACAACACACACAATAGCAGGCTCTAATGTTGGTGGTGTCAGTTACACAATGGACCCAGAGCCAGCACAACAGAGCCAGCAGTGCACGGGCAGGAACGCATTTCTTACTTGGAAACTCTGACACCACTTCATATTTAAAGAAGAAAGGGATGAAATCTGACCCAATGCGAACTCTGTTTGCAGCAACCAAGCTGCTCTCAATGTCAAAAGACTCCAACCTAAAGAAACATCTGGAAGTCTTTTTAAAAAACTAACGTTAGCCTACTGCAGCTAGCTTGTTTTATATGTGGTAGCTACCTGGGTTATGTGTCTCTTCAGTATATATTCGATGTACTGCCACTGAGCAAACGTTGTTAGCTGAAGTTAGTTCATAGACTGCAGCCTGTTAGACTTGATGGTAGCATTAACACCCTGCTAGCTACAAATAATCATGTGCAGTTCTGAAAGCAACTCTCCAGCTAACGTTCACACACATTCATAACCCGATAAATGGAGAACAACTTGGGGTTATTAACTTGCCTAAGGATATTTGGCATGCAGGCTGGGGGTGCCATGGATCGAACATCTGATTGGAAGGTTGACTGAACCACGAACCTTCCAATCAGCAGAGGACCTGCTCTACCTCCTGAGCCACAGCCACCCCTAGCAGGACAGTTCGAACTAATGTGGCTAACACTTAGTTTAGTAGTGTTAGCCACATTAGTATTAGTTTAGTAGTGTTAGC
Source organism: Neolamprologus multifasciatus (assembly GCF_963576455.1). Lineage (NCBI taxonomy): Eukaryota > Metazoa > Chordata > Actinopteri > Cichliformes > Cichlidae > Neolamprologus > Neolamprologus multifasciatus. The sequence goes on along the minus strand of NC_140447.1, from coordinate 2,986,840 downwards.
CACATTAGCATTAGTTTAGTAGTGTTAGCCACATTAGCATTAGTTTAGTAGTGTTAGCCACATTAGCATTAGTTTAGTAGTGTTAGCCATATTAGCATTAGTTTAGTAGTGTTAGCCACATTAGCATTAGTTTAGTAGTGTTAGCCATATTAGCATTAGTTTAGTAGTGTTAGCCACATTAGTATTAGTTTAGTAGTGTTAGCCACATTAGCATTAGTTTAGTAGTGTTAGCCACATTAGCATTAGTTTAGTAGTGTTAGCCACATTAGCATTAGTTTAGTAATAGTAACTCTAAGTAGATAAATGAGGACTCTTTGTGCTTTAGTGCTAACTAATCCAAGCCGGATTTCCATGGAAGCACTTCCTGGTGGTACTCAATGCACATCCTCCTCTAAGGTCAACGCACCGTTTCACAGTTTGAAAGACTATAACCTAGATTTACATCAAAATTCAAAGTTCTGACTTTAGTCCACCTCTCCACTAAGTTTCATGAAATTCAGCAAAGTTCAATAATCTCACTAACACCGAGGAAAACAAAGCCTTTTTGCTTTTCCTTTCATTTATGTAATATAGTGACATCTGTACAAGTCTTTCTTTGTTCTGGTCAAATTCTGGCTCAGATATAAATGGCTGAACTCGAGGGGGTTGTTAGATTTATGGTGTGTAACCAGTGCTCAAGGGGACATGATTTCAGATTGAGGATGGAAACAGCTGTTGCAGTGATTTTCAGTCGGAGAGAAATTATTTCTTTAAACCTTTTTGAAATGCTGCATCTGTAAACAACACTTCAAAGTCACTGACAGTTGGCATTTACTTGCTCTGCACCACATTTTGCATGATTGAAATTTGAAAAATGCAACTTTTCCACTAAAGACTCTGAAACAGAGCAGAATGAGTAATACGATATATTTCCATAGCTGCTAGACTAATAACTATACCACAGTCACATGTGACTCAAAACCAAGAGATATTGCTAATATACCCTGTATTATTCCCAAAATATCCATTTATTGACACTAGAGGCATGTAGACAAAGACAGTTGAGTTCGAGAGAGAATGAGAGGATTTTTGCCCATTGCCGGACTGGGCTGTTTATTGGGGCAGAAACAGCAGCCAGTATTAATGCAATATTCCCCAGTTCACTGGTTCTGCCTTGGAAACAATGCTGTGATGGGACAGACAGAGAGCAGGACGGCCAGACGCTGCTTGACGAGACGAAAACAGACAGTATGAAGAATTCTTGCTGGACTTGTAGTAGCTGGCGATGTTCGTGTTGGCAGAGGTCGAGTACGTGGCTCTTAGGGAATTATTTACCCGCAAGAAATTGCTGTGACAGTTACCCACACTGCTCCCTGTCCACATTTATATGTGACGTGCATGTATGTATGTGCACACACTGTGCCCACAGTGACAGGTGAGAACAATGCGTACAGTGTACCCACGTTTAAACACACACACGATACTAGTAAAGGTTAAAAGAGCAGTAAGCTGAACGTTGGCACCTTCAGGCGAGCAACTTCATTATGCTCTGCTAGGAAAAATCATCTTTTTTTGCCCAGTGTTGTGCCACACAGGCAGACGCTCTCAGGCCTTTTCAACCAGAGCCTCTCATTAACCATTCATGCTCGTCTGATTTTGCCGAGCTTGTTGTGGCCTGGTGGAAGAAACGGCTTGGGTTCACTTCTCAGGGCGAATATTTGAGCTGGTTGTCATGGCATGTGCATTTACTTTATGTCTGATTGTTAGGAGAGTGGTGTTTCCTACAGCGTGTTAATGGCTGTGTACTTTACAGCCTCACGTGTGTTTAAGATGCTCAAAGGTGCACGAGTCCTGCAGCAGGTGAACACATGTGTTAATGCATGTGTTCTGTTCTGCAGCCTCATGTACGAGTAACAAAGGGAGAGCGAGAGTGTGCAAGCACAGATTCATAATCAGGACCCAGCTGGCTGAGCCATAAATTAAACTGACTGTGGACGTGATGGGCTGCTACTGCCACTTATAGGAACTGCACCTGTTCTTGTGCACACACACACACACACACACACACACACCTCCTCTAATTAATGATTAGCAGGAAGCCTGCGTGAATGAATAGATGTTAGTATGTTCTCAACTCGTCAGTGCTTCTCAAACTAATTTACCTCGTGTGTGTGTGTGTGTGTGTGTGTGTGTGTACTGATTTCTGAGTCGCTTGGTTTAAGTGGTGGTTTAAGATAATTACCCTCCAGTTAGCTGACTGACTGGTTTACTAACTGACTGGAAACTCAGCCCCTGGTTGGCTGCCTGCCCTCTATGTCAGCATAGCTCCTGACTCCAGGGGTAAATAATACTCTAGGTTTTCTGGGACAAAGCATTCCCCCCACCCAACACACATGCGCACACGCCACATGACAACACGACTTCATCTCTTTGGTTTAAGTGCAAAACAACCCAGAAAACACATGTTGTTGGACCAAGGAGAGGAGAGAGGATGAAGAGGACTTCAGCACTGCTGTTTCTCTTTTTTTTTTTTACATATGGGGAATAGGTTGCCAGGATACAGTGGAGAGAAACTCCCATCTAAATTTAAACCTGGCGAGGAGGAGTGAGAGAGAAGCCGGTGTAGCTCGGCGTGTAGAGATGAAAGCGTGAGACGAGCGTAGAGAGGTGAAGGAAATACGAGGGAGAAAAGAGACGAGGGCGAAGGGTGAGGAAGAGAAGGCTGGAGAGCTAAGTGAACACACACACACACACACACACACACGCACACGCACGCACACACACACACACACACACACACACACAAGAGAGAGAGAGGAAGAAAGAGCTAAACAGTAAACCTCTTACAGCTAAGCCCTCAAACATGGCCTGCAAAAGAAAAAAAATGTATATGTCAATGTGTGTGTGTGTGTGTGTGTGTGATGGTGAATTCTAGAAAAACTGACAGACCAATCATTCAAATGGTTCCACACTCACACACACTCACACACACACACTCACACACACACACACACACACACACACTCCTCGTGCCTATGGTACGACAACTTTTCTCCGTGCCCCTGGTACACTGCGCAGAAACACCTTGCCACACACACTCACACACACACACATGTAAACGGTGCCCGAGTGAGACGTTTGTTACTACAGGGCAACAAATCAATGGTGTCATTGATGAATGGCTTTGGTCTGCAGATGAAGCGCAGCACGAGGATGTACAGTGCAACAGCGAGCTGTGCTGGGATTGTTTCTATCTGGGAGCCAGCAGCTCCCCTCCCTGGCCGGGAAATCACAGCACAGCGAGTGTCTGCATCGCTGTGGCGGCCCAGGGAAGGTGATGGATTTCCGTCATGGTGGTTCTTTTTACGGCTTCATCTTTGTCTTATTTTCTCGCAGCTCATTTGTTTTCTTTGCATCTCTGTGTGTGCTCACGAGGCCTCACTCATCCTTCTGCTGTTTGGTGACACACTGAGATAAGGGGGCTGGCTCTCAATTTGTATAAACTCTCTAAAAATCTTGTTGTAGCATGATGGGTTGTGCTCAATAAAGGATACAACATCTAAATGTGTTCCTGGCAAGATGTCCCTCTGACGTCTCAGTGCTGTAATTGCAAACCTGTTCTCTTAAATGGGCAATAAGAGAGGCATCACTTGAGCTATTGGACTAATCGAAGGGCACTTAAGGTGGATTCCCGGAGGGAAATAGCAAGCAGAGAGTTTTTTAAAATGACTAATGAAAAAGGAGCATCATCAAAAGTGTCTGGGGCTGCTGTTTACATGGACTGGGTGAGCAGCATGGAGAAACCTGAACAAGCTGCCAGACCACCAGAGACGACTTTCTTTAGCATTTTTCATAGTTGGCACCTTTGCAAATGCTGTGACGTCACAACTGCTGGCACGTTCTGCACTTTGGATGCATGCAAAGTGATTACAGAGCTGTGATTATATCACAACTCACCAACCGATGTGCTGACTGTAAACGAGGCTTGACCTTGGTGACTTACTCTAATTGGAAGCCAAGGGTGGAGTGCCCACTCCAGGTGAGGGACAACTTCCTGCCCCAAGTGGAGGAGTTTAAGTATCTCGGGGTCTTGTTCAAGAGTGATGGGAGAAGGGAGATCGACAGACGAATTGGTGCTGTGGCCGCAGCGATGCAGATGCTGCACCGGTCCATCGTGGTGAAGAGGGAGCTGAGTGTAAAAGCGAAGCTCTCAATTTACCGGTCGATCTACGTCCCTACCCTCACCTATGGCCACGAGCTGTGGGTAGTGACCAAAAGAACGAGATCGCGGATACAAGCGGTATTTTGTCTAGTGTCAATTATATCATCAGTTATATCGTTATCGCAAATTTTCAAATGTATATGGTGATAAATATTTCTGGTCATATCACCCTGCTCTAGTGGTCACACAGGTAGACCACAACTTTTATGAAGAAGGTTATTCCCATCTCTATGAAGGAGCTAGGAAGATTATGATGGACCTCTCCCATCCCAACAATGGACTCTTCTCACTGTTGAGGTCTGGGAAGCGCTTCGGCTCCCTTAAGGCCAAAACAGAGAGAATGAGGAGGAGCTTCTTCCCCCAGGCTATTCGGCCCTGAACCAGGTGTAGGACTGGACTCTCCCACACATCACATCACCACACATTTCCTATAATCCTATAATTCCTATAATTTATAATCTTTATAATCTCTTTCTGCTATTTGGACATTTTTTACTGTAAATTTCTAAGTTAATTTGTAATTTTTGTAGTAACCTGTAAATTGTAAATACTGTAAAACTTTTTTCTGTCATTTAATGGTCGGGCATTGTACAGCTACAAGCATTTCACCCCCATGTCATACTGTGTATGGTTGTGTGTGTGTGACAAATAAAATTTGAATTTGAATTTGAAGGAGATAGGAAATGGTCGTGTCACAGGGAATGTAGCTAGGCAGCACTGGATGTTAATCTGTAGGATGACTTCAGAAATGAAGAAGATGAAGTCGGTGAACGCAGAGGCGAGGATTAAATGGTGGAAACTGAAGAAGGAAGAACCATGGGCAGAGTTTAGGAAAGAGTTGAGACAGGCCAGAAAGAGCCAAGAAGGTGTTTGGTGTGCCTCCATCCTCTGGATAGAAGAAAAAGGACAAGGAGACTTAATGGTGCAAGAAAGATTCAAAGGAAGAGCAAAGAAAAAGTAAGACAGTTGGATAGTCGGTGTTAAAAATGCAGACTCCAGAAACCAGTGGGTAACATGATCATGGCTATTTCCTCCTATTATTTACAACCTGTGCATATCACAGGGAGTAAGAGAAATTAGAGTTTCTTCTCTAAAGCTCCCGTAGAGTTTAAACGTATCAAACCAACGTCTTCCATGTTCAAGGACGCATAACTGAAATCCTTCCTTTAGTCCTCGCAACATGTGTCATGGCTCTGTTAGTCACAAGGACGCCTGTAAGCAGTCATCATCAATATGATGTCTACCACTTCCTAAGCAGCCTCCCAGGGTCGTGTAAGCGTCAGTGCTACACATTAAGTTGATGGATTAACCGTGTGGCACCTGGATGAAGACATCCATTATAAGTCATGACTAAATGAGTGAACTACCCCTTTCGGCTGCGTTCAGGTGTTGAAGGTGGGATGTGAAGGGCACGTCGTTAAGCACCTTGAGGCGGCTGTTGTTGTGGTTTGGTGCAGTATAAATAAAGGTTCACTGGGATGTGAAGGGTGTGGGTTGGAGGGCCTTCAGGTGTATTAAATTGGCATCAATGGAATTACAGAAGAACACGTGAGACGCACGAGATGGGAGCTTTCTGCTTCCTTCCTCTTGTTATTTGGAAATTATTATCTCCAATGTTTGTGGAGCGAGGAACCACGACTCAAGATCGACTGGGCTGCATGAGCTGGCCCCAAATCTCTAGGGTGTAGACGGCGTGACTGGAAGACGGATTCATGGCTCCCATCGAGGGTCCTAGCAAACCTGGATCTGTCCAGGTAAGCAAACACTTCTTCCACCTTGGCCCACCCATTAAGGAGGAGCTAGGGTACATGCAGACATCAGGTAACACTGACTATTACCTCATAATAATCATAATGTTAGGCCTGATTGGTGTATATGCATACATGCTTACCGTAATTGTCGGGCTATAAGCCGCTACTTTTTGCACAAGCTTTGAACCCTGCGGCTTTTAGTCAGGTGCGGCTTTTCTAAGGATTGTCCATGATTTTTGTGATATCGTAAGAGGATTTGTTTTGTTTGTTCCGCTGTTGTACGGCACTAAGTTGCCTGGCGGAAGGATCGGGGTTCAAGAGTGGTATGTTGGTCACATGTCCGTCTGCCAGGCAACGTAGTGCCGTACGAAGTAGCGCGAAAAACAAACTTCAAAGTAGCGCTACGCGTTCAGCAGGAGGCGTGGATGACGAGCAGCGATAAACTTGCGAAAAGCAAGTTATGCTCAACTCCACCGGTGGATTCTGACAGCGTGGAAAAGTATGAAAACATCCACGATCACCGACGGATTTCGAAGGGCTGGACTGCTGCATGATGGAGACGCCGCCACGGCCCTTCAGAGGGTGTTCGACTCTGACACTGACAACGAGGATTTGTTTGGTTTTGAAAGTGACAACGAAGGAAAGAAGCTGAGAGTGGATGACGAAGCCATCCTGAGCCTGTTCGTATCCGACACTGGAGAAGAGGACTTTGGTGGTTTTAGTGCAGGAAGAAGAGAAAGATGGTGGTGAATGACTGACGTTTCTTCTTGTTAAAGCCGTGTCACTGCACCTGAGCCTAAAAGGTAGGACGAATCTATTTTTCTGGTGTGCTGTAGGTTATTGTTATGTACTACATTTGTTACTCATTTATGAAGCACAGTACATGTTTTGTACTTGTAATTACCGCTACTTGTACATATACCTAAAAAGTTATGCAAATATGTACCCATAACTTGTTTTTCAAAATATTAAGAAAAGGGGTGTGTCTCCACACAGCCATCTCTTTCCTGACAATTCCCTTTGTGCATATTCTCTTACATATGATAAGTCAACATTGAAACACCTGCGGCTTTTAATCAGGTGCGGCTAATGTATGTACAAAACAGGATTTTCCCCTGATTTTAGCTTGTGTGGCTAATATTCAGGTGCGCTTTGTAGTCCGGGAAATATGGTACTTTGTAAGGAAACATGCCTGAAGTTAGGACCCACAACGTAAGCAAAACAAAGAGGACATACCTTTGCATATCAAAGCTACAGGTGTTACATGCTTTACTACTGATTAAAATGCTTCATAAACCAAGGCTTTTTTAACATACATTAACAATGTGTCCTGTAACCACACCTGGGCCCAATCATCCATGCGTTTATTGGATCACATTGCCCTGGACAAGTTAGATAAATGATCAAACATGGACGTGCTTAAAATAGTCAGTAAATATGCAGATTTGACTGCCATCTAGCAAAGAGCCCACAGGTCCAGCTTTGACGTAATTCATGGTGATGAAGCAGATGGAGTGTGCCACGAAGTCAGACGGGCTCCAGTGTTTAAAATAGCACTTTTTTGCAAACATGGAGCAGTCTAAGCACTTTAGTGCAAAGGTCTGTGAAACATTAAATATTTCATTTTAGGAATATGTCCAGCAGCCCGAGGAGTTCACGCAGAACGGGAAAAAAAACCCTCGATTGGATTTCTAAGCAATGTCTTACACTTATGCACACACAAATAATCCCACATGCACGACCCACCACACTCACACACCCAGACAGACACTGGAAAGCTAGGATTCATTCAAATTCATATTCACGCTCCTTGGCCTGGGAGGAAACTGGGCATCCTTTATCACAGGCAAGAAGAACACTCACTACAAGTAAGTCATGTCAGGTCTGCTCTCAAATTAGTCTGATGAATTGCCCAAATAAGAAGGACTAGAACATTGTGTGAGTGGATGTGTTCGCTCATAAATATTCCCTTTAAAAACAAACCAAAACAAACCAGTGAGGGGTATTGTTGAGCCGTTGGAGTGTCAGTCAGAGATGCACATATCTTCTGTTAGGCGTTGTTGAGTGCGTGGGTGGCGGGCTCTTTTAGCAGAGTGTTTGTTCCTGGCTTTTGCACTGTGTCTCATAATGTGATGTAACCAAGGGTTGATAACTTAACCTAAACCACAAAAGTGGATGAGCAGTTAACCCTTTAAGACCTACCATAGAACCAAGTCCGCCAGAGCTTATATTATATTTTTACATGCTGTGGAGCCATTTTTGGGAGCATTTCAAGTTGCTATACATCAATACAACCATTATAGCCTAATTTTTAATAATATGTCTGCATTAAGTTCATAGTAATTACATAAATTGCAAAAAAGTGCAATAAACTACAAAAAATTGAAAATCGTTTTTGTTTTTTTAACATATATTTCTAGTTAGAGAAATTTAAGAGGCTTATCCCTCAAAACTGTAAATACAAAAAAGTTGCACAAAATAGTTTCCCACCACAGGAAATTTATTTTGAGTGTCTTCATAGTTTTATTTTTGAAATACACCAATTTTTATATACTGCAGGAAAAACGAAAATAAATATTATGATGCTAATTTGCAAAAAAGCAGCATATGCATCAAAATAAACTATTTCCAGCAGTGCAATATGAGTCCTAAGCATCCCAGAAACCACACAGAAAGTCATAAAGTCAAACATAACTTTTAAAAACACCAGTATAGGCTCATGAGGCCCTGAAGGTAAAAAAACTACATTTCCGCGAAAAATGACGTCACTTCCGGTTTCGGGGAGGTAATGGCGGACATGCGATAGTTCACGGTGACGTCTATTCCAACGTAGGAAGTGTTATGAACAGCTGATCGGATCGGCAAAGCGTGTTTCTGGAATATTATGTTTTTGTTGCTGCAAGTGCTTTTTATGCAGTTTTTGCAAAGCTATATGTGGAAGGAAACTGTGACCGAGGACAAGCTGATGGCATAAGATGTAAGTACAACTCCTCCGGTTTCATATGCAAAAAAAATTTTTGTGCTAGCTTACATGGTTGCAGAGCTACTGGGATTTAAAAATAGTTACGCAAAACAGAGCGTGTCCGCTCCAACCAGCTTTAAAGGGTTAAGCCCCTCGTCCACTCTCGCTCATGCTGTACGTGCTTACACTGGACAGAAAAACAAAGAGCTGAAGTGAAGTATGTGCTCAGATTCTCCAACGCAAACATTCGCAGCATTAGCTCTTCTCCTTTTCAACCTCGATTGCAATTGATAAATTTCACTTAATGTTGTTCAGTAACTACCAACGCCAGCATATTTATTGGGTGGATTATGAGACTGCAGCACTAAGTGGATCCACGTAATTTCCCTTAAATCTTTTAAATGATGAACAGATTATGAGAAATCCTTTTACATAAAACAGCCGTTTTGTAGGAATAACAAGCCTAAATCATGGCGACTATGTAGCTGAGCTAAATGGGCCCATGTATCGTCGTATGTGGGCACCTGAAGGTGATGGATAGCTCCGCCCACCTCAGAGTCATTTGTTGCTTTGATGAAGCAACTTTCATCCGCAGCAACAAATCAGATTCCTGTCGCCGAGGGTGATAAACGGCTGCAGCGGCGATGTTCCTCTGCGACACGAGACCTTGGCCAACAACCTACCCAGAGGAGAGAAACTCTACTTTAAAGTCAGCTGAGACGACCTCCCACCAGAAGGTTAACCACTGACCTGCTGGCAGACAAGAAGAGGAATCCTGCCAGAAAACATGAGATGATAAAATTCATGCCCATAATTGTTCAGAAAATAACCCTCTCCTGGGATTAAACTGTGATTGGAGTCCAGCATTTAACGCGATATAGACCAATAACAACTGGAGAGGCTGCAAAACTACACTTCATTTACTTAGTGTTGGGCCTGAAGCACAAAATCGTCTTTGGATGACTGTGAAGAGCCTCGTGCTGGTGCTAAATGCTGTCAATGAGCAGCACTTAGAGAAAGAGTAATGGAGGCAAACAGCGATACAAGTCTCAGAGCTCATTAAAAGCTGCGCTCACTGCCCGGCTTCAAACTTTCCTCAAACAGGTATCAAAACAAGAAGAATGGCAGCAGACTGTCATGTGAATTGTTGGAGTTTAGAGGTGCAGCGATCCACTAATTGGGCTTGCGTAGCTGTCCTCTGGGAACATTTCATTTGTTGTTGCTGTGTGTGAGACGCTGTAACACAATACTGCACGTTGGCTGACAGGAGTGAGACCTCACAACTCTGATTATAGCTCGCACGCCCTCAGGTGTTCCTGCACTATATATCAGGATGAGGGAGAGAGAGGAGGAGCAAAGCATGACTTCGACGGCGTTGGAAGTGAGATCATTTCTCACCTTTTATCATCTCCGTGTCGCTAATGCTGCTGGGTAAAAAAATGGATGTAGGGACGCGCTGAGAGGGGAGTGTCATTTCCACACAGGAACAAAGTCAATCAAAGTGACGGCGGCTGAGATGGAGAGATGTACAGAGAGAGGAAACCAACCACATTAAATAAATAATATTCCTGCTGCATCCTTGTCAGGTTGTCAGGACTACCTCACACTCTGGGTTTGTACAAAGAGGGTTTTTGTACTTTTGTGAATCATTTCTGTTATTAAGCTGTTCCTAAAGCTGTGATTCATCTTAAAACACGCCAATAACAGTGAAGACTGAGGAGAGCAGACTCTGCCAATGAAAGCAAACCTTTATTGACGGCAATTCAAAGAACACACAGAAATGCTGGGAGCTCATAAAGCAGGGTGAACACGGGAAACAGCCTCCTGTCGCAGGGCTAACACGGAGACAGACAACCAGATGGTGGATTCAAAGCCAGAACCCTCTTACTGTGAGGCATCAGTGCGAACCACCATTGTGCTGCCCTCACTGAATTTTTTTTTTTTATGACATTAAACAGTTTAGATGATGTTTAAACACAAAGTCCTCTCAAATACAGGGAGTTTATCTCTTCCTTTGTTGTTTATCGTGGTGACTAATCAGTGCGACCCCGGCCCAGCACTTCTAACATTGAAGTAACTTTGGAAGATCTCAGCCTCGGATCATAAAGATAAACAGTCCTTACAAGATCAAGTTCGCCTGAAAGTTTTTATTTTATTGTATTTTTTTAAAATTACTTGATAAAGAAAAAGAATTTATCTGGTCGTTAAGTGATGACGTGACGAATCCTACTTCCGGGCCTAAAGTAGTCTGCGTTGAATATGCTTTTGTGTTGTTAACATGTTTAATGTTTTGTATTTTCTTCTATTTAATCTCAAAAAGCTCCTAAAACAGTCGGTGATCACTGTTGACCTCCCTCGGCTTTTATTACCGCTAATCATTTATTTTAAAACCTTAGGATGTAACTACAGCCCAGCCCATGCAGCAGTATATGAATGACTAACCTCGTATTGTGGATGGATTATCTCAGTTGTTCTCCTGACTGAAGTTTGGTCCTTTTACAGCATCCTGCCATGCGATTACATTTGTTCCTGACCACTGAGAACACTCACGTTAACTTTTATCGAGAGGAAAAAAAGTTAGCTTGTTTATGCTATGCTAACATAGCTGTGTCGCTAGCGGTCACGTAGCACATCATTATATACCAGCTAGCCAAACTTCAGTAACCTTACAAACGTCACTGCTGTTTAGTTTTCTGTCTTCATTTATGTTGGAAGTGATAACAAAGCTGTATGTTTTAATTTGTTTCCAAAACCCCGCAGTCAGGACATGCTATATTGTATTAAGATAGAAGCTAGCTAGCTAGCGAACTAACTTCCTGCTAACTTCTAACTCCGTTACATGTCATAAATTCTGTTTTCATGGATGCCTGGATGTTAAACTTAATTGTTACACCTGGTAGAGCAGAACGCTGATCATTTTATTAAAGATGAAAGACTTTAGACAGTTTTTCAACTCTCAGTAATGCCATAGTGATCGTTTGATATAAGTTAGCTTGTTTATATTATGCTAGCATAGCTGTGTCGCTAGCGGTCACGTAGCACATCATTATATACCAGCTAGCCAAACTTCAGTAACCCTACAAACGTCACTGCTGTTTAGTTTTCCGTCTTCATTTATGTTGGAAGTGATAACAGAGCTGTACGTTTTAATTTGTTTCCAAAACCCCGCAGTCAGGACATGCTATATTGTATTAAGATAGAAGCTAGCTAGCTAGCTAGCGAGCTAACTTCCTGCTAACTTCTAACTCCGTTACATGTCATAAATTCTGTTTTCATGGATGCCTGGATGTTAAACTCAATTGTTACACCTGGTAGAGCAGAACGCTGATCATTTTATTAAAGATGAAAGACTTTAGACAGTTTTTCAACTCTCAGTAATGCCATAGTGATCGTTTGATATATGGACCTGCAGCGGAGTTTAGGCCCAGACACGGCTAGTGACATCTGTCACGGGAGTGGAACGGACTCAGGCGCAGGCAGAGGTAGCACGGTTCAAGACACTTATTTAATCACACAAGTGCACTATATACACGTGAAGGGGTGGGGGAAAACACCAGGGTCCCGGGGATTAACAGGCTGGGGAGACACACTCCTTCACACTCGCTCTGCTCCTCGTCCAAACAGTCTCCACACAAGCAGCTCACTCTCACTCACGGGGTCCAGGGTTCACAGAAGGGCTGATCCAGGTAACCTATTAACACAGACGAGGGTAAGTCGAAGGCAACACGGGAACGGGAGAACTGTAAGAAGCCAGGCGATACTAACGTGAGTTACTCAATATTCCAGCGACGAATAGCTCAGAGCCCCAGCCTTAAGAGCCAGAGAACTGCAATCGCTTGATCAGCAGCAGGTGCGTGGCCAAGGGCAGGAGCCCAGTCAGAGCTCCGCCCAGGCAGACAGGTAGGAGAGAGAGAGAGAGAGCGTGAGAGAACAACAACCCTTGTGGCCACACTGGGCTGGCCGGGGAGGCACAGGGACCATGACAGTACCCCCCCCTCAACGGGAGCCTCCCGGCGACCCACCAGGCTTACCCGGGTGCAGGCGGTGGAAGTCCCGGACCAGACCCCCACCAACGATAGCCGACCGGGGCACCCAGGAGCGTTCCTCGAGCCCGTAGCCCTCCCAGTCAACCAGGTACTGAAACCCCCGACCCCGGCGACGGGAGTCCAAGATGCGCGAGACCGCGTAAACCAGCTGGCCACCCACGAGTCGGGGGGGCGGCGGGGGCCCGGAAGGAGGGCACAACGGGCTGGAGACCACCGGTTTGACCTGAGAGACATGGAATACATCATGAATACGCATATTGCGTGGCAGCGCCAAGCGGACGGATGCAGGGTTGATCACAGCACTGACTTCAAACGGGCCGATGAAGTTGGGGGTGAGTTTCTTAGATTCGGCACGTAAGGGCACGAATTGAGTGGAGAGCCACACCTTCTGCCCCACCACATACTCAGGGGCGGCCGTCCGGTGGCGATCCGCAAGAGCCTTATTCCGTTCCTTTGTCCGGAGTAAAGCCGCCCGAGTGGCCCGCCAGGCCCTGCGACACCTGCGGAGGTGATGTTGGACAGACGGAACAGTGTGCTCACCTTCAACCAAGGGAAACAAAGGTGGCTGGTATCCCAGAGATGCCTCAAAGGGTGACACGCCGGTAGCAGAGGATGTGTGACTGTTGTGAGCATACTCTATCCATGACAGGTGTTCGCTCCAGATGGCCTGGTTATGCGAGGCGACACAGCGGAGGGCGGCCTCCAACTCTTGGTTTATGCGCTCCGTTTGGCCATTGCTTTGCGGGTGGAAGCCAGAGGAGAGGCTCACCTTGGCTCCTATGGCGGAGCAGAACTCCCTCCACACCCGCGACGTGAACTGAGGGCCCCGGTCCGAGACAACGTCCTCAGGGATGCCATGGAGCCGGAAAACATGTGTGGTGAGGAGTCGGGCAGTCTCCAAGGCTGTAGGGAGCTTAGGAAGCGCAATGAAATGGGCAGCTTTGGAGAAACGGTCAACGATAGTCAATATTGTAGTGTTACCTGCAGACGGTGGCAGACCGGTGACGAAATCCAGAGAAATGTGGGACCAGGGTCGGCTGGGTGTGGAGAGCGGCTGCAGACGTCCAGACGGATGTTGATTGGAGTGCTTATTTTGAGCACAAGTGGTGCAGGCGGTTACGTACTCCCGTGAGTCTTTAACGAGGGCGGGCCACCAGAAATACCTGCGCAGGAATGCAGTGGTGCGGTTAACTCCTGGATGGCAGGAAAAACGGGCCGTGTGAGCCCACTGGAGCACTCGGGACCGGACAGCCGCCGGAACAAAGAGTCGATCAGGGGGGCCCGTGCCAGGATCAGGGTCGGTTTCTTGTGCCTCCCGGACGAGCTCTTCGATCTCCCACGTAACGGCTCCAATAATACACGAAGTAGGCAGAACAGATCCAGGGTCGGTCTCCTCTCCGACAGGGGCAAATTGCCGGGAAAGAGCGTCCGGTTTAACGTTACGGGAGCCTGGCCTGTAAGTGATGGTGAAATTAAACCGGGTGAAAAACAAAGCCCACCTGGCCTGCCGTGAGTTGAGCCGTTTCGCCGAGCGGATGTACTCGAGGTTTTTATGATCAGTCCATATAATGAACGGCTGTGCGGCCCCCTCCAGCCAGTGTCTCCACTGCTCCAGAGCCAGCTTTACGGCCAGAAGTTCGCGGTCTCCGATGTCATAATTCCTCTCGGCTGGGGAAAGACGACGAGAGAAAAAGGCACAGGGGTGGAGCTTACCCCCGAACTGTTGGGAGAGCACGGCCCCTACTCCAGACTCTGATGCATCCGCCTCCACAACGAACTGCAGGGAGAGGTCTGGCTGGCGAAGGATTGGGGCGGTGGCGAATAGTTCCTTGAGGCGGGAGAAGGCCTCCTGAGCCAGCCGGTCCCATTGGAATGGCACCTTGGGTGATGTTAACCTAGAGAGGGGCAGAGCGACTTTACTAAAATCCCTGATGAAACATCTGTAGAAGTTAGCAAACCCCAGAAAGCGCTGAAGCTGCCGGCGATCGGGTGGTTTGGGCCAGTCCAACACTGCCTGGACTTTTGCCGGGTCAGGTTTCAAATCCCCTCTGGTGATGATGTAGCCCAGAAATGCCACTGAATCCATATGGAAGTCACACTTCTCCCCTTTAACAAAGAGCCTGTTCTCCAGCAGGCGCTGCAGGATCTGCCTTACATGGACCTCATGTTCCGCTTTAGATTTGGAGAAGATGAGAATGTCATCTAAGTAGACAAAAGCACATCGGTTAATAAAGTCTCTGAGAACATCATTAACAAGAGCCTGGAACACAGCTGGGGCGTTGGTCAGGCCGAACGGCATCACAAGGTACTCGAAATGGCCCAGGTGAGTATTGAAGGCCGTTTTCCACTCATCCCCTTCACGGATTCTCACTAGATGGTAGGCGTTGCGCAAGTCCAACTTACTGAAGATCGTGGCACCCTGAAGTAACTCAAAAGCAGAAGAAAGAAGGGGCAGGGGATACTTGTTACGAACGGTGATTTTGTTAAGCCCGCGATAGTCGATACAGGGGCGAAGGGTCTTGTCCTTCTTAGCAACAAAGAAAAACCCCGCTCCCACTGGGGAGGACGACGGCCGAATGATGCCCGCAGCGAGAGAGTCTGCAATGTATTTCCTCATAGACTCCCTCTCTGGCTGAGAAATGCTATACAAACGACCAGATGGAAGCAGAGCCCCAGGCAGGAGATCAATCGCGCAGTCATACGGTCTATGAGGGGGAAGTGAACATGCCCAGTCTTTACTAAACACTTCAGCCAAATCATGATAAACACGTGGGACCGAGGTCAAATCCGGAGGCTCGACCGGCTGGTCAGGCCCTTGAGATGTGGTTGGAGCAGGTGCAGCTCGGAGACAGTTCATGTAGCAGTCAATGCTCCACCCGGTTACTCTCTCTTTCTTCCAATCGATGTGTGGATTGTGTTGGAGCAGCCATGGATAACCCAATACAAGGGGGGTGCGCGGTGCTTGAAACACGAAAAGCTCGATGCGCTCTGAGTGGTTACCCGAGAGAGTAAGAGACAGGGGTTCTGTGATGTGGGTTATGTCCGACAAGCGCTGCCCAGATAGGGCTGTGACAGCCAGTGGATCGGGTAGGGCGTGTAGTGTGATGCTTAGCTTTTTCGCCAGAGCTGCGTCAATGAAACTCTGCTCAGCACCTGAATCCACTAGAGCTTGAAGAGAGTGGGTAACGTTCTTAATGGTGAGTCTTGCAGGTAACATAAGCCGGGGGAGAGAACTCCTAGTCGTTATATCGCCCACCAGTATTCTCTCAACTACTGGCGAGCGCGCCCTTTTGCCCGTGCCCGGCACGAAGAGGCAAAATGGCCCTTACGGCCGCAAAATAAACACTCACCGGCGGCCATACGCCGTTGACGTTCTGCGGGCGAGAGCTGCGAACGTCCAAGTTGCATGGGCTGCTCCTCCTCCTCAACCTCGCCGTGCTCGCGTGCCGCTCCGGGCCCCGGTGAGGCGTCCCTCGGTGGCTGAGGCTGAGCGAAGCGACGTTGCGTGCTTCGCCGTGCACGCAGGCGATCGTCTATTCGAATGCATAGGGACATGATCGCACCTAAAGAGGAGGGTAACTCACGCACCATCAGTTCATCTTTAAGCTCCTCACTCACATTATTTAACAGTGCCGTCTTTAATGCTTCCTGCCCCCACCCCGCTTGCGTCGCTAGTGTCCAAAAGTCAACTGAAAAATCCGCCATGCTCCGCTTACCTTGCTTCAGATTCATGAGGCGGAGCCCGGCCGCCGCAGCAGTGGAGCCCTTATCAAAAACACTCCGAAACAGAGACAAAAATTCATCATAAGTAATTCCGGGACTAGCGCTCAGCACAGCTTGTGCCCAGGTCAGCGCACGATCTCGTAGCAACTGAACAAAATATGAGATCTTACTCCCGTCATTAGAGAAGGCATGAGGCCGCTGGCGAAACTGGAGTGAACACTGCATAAGAAAACCCGCACACTTCCCTACATCCCCTGAAAACAGCTCAGGTGTGGGGAGATGAGACTCACACACAGCCGGGACTAGAACCGGAGAGGCAGCACTTACTGCGGAGCTTGATGATGCCTGGGCGGGTTCGCTGGTAGGCGAGGGTTCCGGCAATGGAGTGCGCTGAGCAGCTGCTAGTGTTAAGGCAGCGACGTTCTCGCTAAGGCGAACAAGCATTTGCTCGTGGCGTTGTAAGATCGCTTCCAGTGTGACCGGGGCGGAGGGAGACGGGGAGGAAGCTGAATCTGCTGAGTCCATGGTGGCTGGAATATTCTGTCACGGGAGTGGAACGGACTCAGGCGCAGGCAGAGGTAGCACGGTTCAAGACACTTATTTAATCACACAAGTGCACTATATACACGTGAAGGGGTGGGGGAAAACACCAGGGTCCCGGGGATTAACAGGCTGGGGAGACACACTCCTTCACACTCGCTCTGCTCCTCGTCCAAACAGTCTCCACACAAGCAGCTCACTCTCACTCACGGGGTCCAGGGTTCACAGAAGGGCTGATCCAGGTAACCTATTAACACAGACGAGGGTAAGTCGAAGGCAACACGGGAACGGGAGAACTGTAAGAAGCCAGGCGATACTAACGTGAGTTACTCAATATTCCAGCGACGAATAGCTCAGAGCCCCAGCCTTAAGAGCCAGAGAACTGCAATCGCTTGATCAGCAGCAGGTGCGTGGCCAAGGGCAGGAGCCCAGTCAGAGCTCCGCCCAGGCAGACAGGTAGGAGAGAGAGAGAGAGAGCGTGAGAGAACAACAACCCTTGTGGCCACACTGGGCTGGCCGGGGAGGCACAGGGACCATGACAACGTCAGACTGAACGACCGGATTACTTTTAAAAACGACCCCACTTTACTTTTACAGCCTAAAATTTCTGCTGCACTGTGCTGAGAAATGTTGAAAGGTTTTAGAAAAGAAAGATTTAAGACGATGCAGGAAAATGGAGACATTAGGAGGGGATAAAAATTAGACATCAAGTCTCAGTGGAAAGCTGTTTATACCTGATGCACTTTGTGTATTCACAGAAAGACAAATTTACAGACACAGCAGGCGCGCACTCAGTCAGGATGAGATCTTATCAGCCACATTTGGTAATGACATCCTAGCTAACGCTGGCTACATGTAAATGGATTTTTAACAGCTTGTTCAAAATTGAACCAAATAAAAGCATTCGCACACAACAGCTAACCCACATCCTTCTTTATGTGCTCATATATCAAGTAGCAAGACAGAGGCTGTATAGATTATTCTCATTATGATGGATTTGGCTGCTCTGTTTAGGGGTCGCCTCATATCCCAGACAGCTCTACATGTCGCGGTTTAAGTGGAATTCCAGGAGAAGGAAAAATGAGGTGTGAAAAGAACAGAGTGTCTTATCTACACGATAAAATAGTTGTGACCGGTATGTAATTATTGATACAATGTTCCGCGTTCCCATTCCAAGTTTGTGGCTTCATCGGGATAAAGACGCCGACATGTTTGACAAGTTAGAGTCAAACACATCAAGTAACTTGAGCGAGACAGCGAGAGCTTCCAGGGACAAGTTGTCATCATCAGCACGATGTGGGAGGCAGCGAGACGGACTATTGATTGGATGTTAAGGGAGGGTCTCTGCTGCCTTTGATGCCCATGTAGCAGTGTTTCCATGTGTGGGTTTATTATGTGTAGGTGTGAGCGAGTCAGTGAGGAAGACAAGGATGCAGTACAGTAACCTGTCTGTGTGCTCAGAGAAGAAGGTAACAGAGAGTGAATGAGGCATGTACATCCACACCTCAGGTGTATGTGGAGGAAAACCCGAGATTACAACACATATACACAGCGACACAGACACACACACTGAGCTGCTAAATAAATAAAACAGGAGATATACAGTATGAGGCTCTGCACCAGCGAGCTGGAACCAAACACAGCCGCACATCGTTCCTCAAATTTCAGACACGTACGAGCTGCAGCAATAACAGCTTTCTGTTGTTATAATGAATCAAAGACTGTGATGAGCAAAGGCTCCCACACAGTGACTGACCCACAGAAATTGAGCACCAAACTTTTTTTGTTTTGTTCTTTCTTATTGGTTTTCTTTCTAAACTTACTTTGTGGCTCAGTTTTACTGTTCTCATCGCCTCCCACTGCAGCTGCAGTCAGCACTTTCAGCCAGTAATAGTCTGCATTTAGGTGACTGAGCACACAACAACACAGTGACATTAGCTTGCACCAAGTCTGATGGGACTGTTATAAGCTCTGTAGGTAGGAAGCCACAAGCCAAAATAGTGGACAAGAGAAGGTAAGCAGCAGCCAGAGCCTGCTGGTCAAACTGATTCATCAACAACTAGCAAGTGTTCATTTAGAAAAATCCTGTCCACACGTGCAGTTTGAAAAAATATCTCCGTCCACATGTAAACGCGGAAAACAAAATGTTGGCCAATCAGAAGTCTGGAAGCCGGGAGGGAACGACCAAACAGGGTTTTGTGCCCTCACAAAACTTTAAGTACCTCTGAAAAGTTTTTGAGGAAAGGCAGCTAATAGTGATGGTAAATTTGATTCTTTTTACTGAATCGAGTTTTAATGAGTCACTCACCAAAGTGAATTGGTTTTTTTGAGTCATTTGATTCACTGAGTCAGTTGACCAGAGAGTGCAAAAAATTTACATTTTCACTCAAACTTAATTTGTTTCTCTTTTCATGTAAATCCCACTGCTAAGATGATTCTAAAAGAAAACAACTATTTTATAGAGCAAAAAAGAGCAAAAACATTTCTAAAATTAAGCAATTTCCTATCAAAATTGCTTAATAAACATTTATTTTATTTTATTTTATTTTATTTTATTTTATTTTATTTTATTTTATTAGTATTTTCCTTAAATGTGTTAAATATATATTTTCTCATCTAAATGTCCACTGAGCTGTGAACCAGGGGGCGGTAATGCTCCTTAATACTGGTTGCCAACCAAGAAGAAGAAGAAGCTGTGAGCCAGGAGGGAGGGGGTGAGTGAGTCCTCAGTGAGTAGCTCAAATGTGCTGTTAGCATGTTAGCAGAGTGATGCTAATGTGAACCGAGGAGCTATTTTCTTGATGTGAGCTTCTACTCAGGGTTTTTTCTTCCAGTTCAGAGAAGAAATGCTTTTGTTAAGATACTGGATGTTGTGTTTTTCTCCACAATTTTAATTATAAGTTAGATACATTGCTGCTAACAGCAACAGGGATGAGTCAGTGAGTCAGTTGAGCTTGTGAATCATGATTCATGAGTCAGTAAAGTGATTCTCGAGTATTGAACGATTCGTTCATGATTCGCGCATCACTAGCAGCTAATTTTGTCTTACTTTTCAAGTGCCTTCATCATTTCAAATGTTAATAACTAAAGACAGTACTTTTAGTTGGTGTAGACTCACAACTAAAGTATGAACAAAATGCATACATAAATTTGATTTTAAAAAAGTAAATTTATTCAAAACCGACATCTGGATTTGGGTTGTTAGAGCGTCTGTGTTGCATGTGCTACTGCCAGTGTAACTACCGCCCCTCCCCCCTCTGCTCAGCGCAAAGCACAAGGCTCGGAGTGAAGCGGAAAAAAGTGCGAGAGAGAGAGAGGGTGAGAGAAAGAAAAAAACCAAACTATTAGGAGTCGGATTGCATCGTTCACTTCAGAGATCCGGCTCTAAGAGCTGTTTCGTTCGTGACCGACACATCACTAACACACAGCCAGGAAACCTGAGCGCAGAGTTTTACACGTAGTTTTTTGCTTTGTACCTGTAAGCAGGCCTCAACAAAAAAAACTGTAACTCGTGTAAATATTTTTTACAAACACACAAATTCTCATCTGTAGATGCACAAACATAAAACTTATTTTGGTTTACAAGGTTACAAAACTCACAAATACGCATTTGATTTACAAGTACAAATATTCATGACCACAATTTGAGCGCGTACTATCCCCCACTGTAGAAATTCATCTCGTGTAAACAATAACGTGGCGCGCAGCGTGACGTCAAAAACGGCACGCACCTTTGACGTTGTGTGACTAAATCTCAGTTTTCAGTGACCCAAAACACCGTTTACGTGTGGACGAAAGGTGCATAGAAAAGTCTGTGTTTTCAAAAATACCCGTGTACGTGTGGACGTAGCCTCAATTCAGTTTTATTTATCCGACCGACAAGCTGCTTTATGTTGTAAGGTATAGACCGGACAATAATAGATTTAACTTTCAAAGCTAAAACAGTCGATCTCCCATCATTTATTTTTCAATGTAAACATTGAGCCAGTCCATTTTAGAGGAATGGAGCTGCCAAGTAAACAGAAGCCTGTGAAACAAAGCAGCATGCTATCAGTGTGCACAGATCCTGCAAACACTGTTCAGGTCTCACGGCTAAGACTTTTCTGGGTTCACCCAGAAAAGCCGAGCATGAAACCAGATGTTCCAATAAAGTCAATAATTTGACTGATTTCATTTACAGGAAATCATCTGTGGTGGATTCTAATGACGTGCTGCAGTAAGCAGTGATGGGCACTGATGCTGCATCTCTGCCAGGAAGCTGAGTCTGGCCACCATCGCCCAGGACTGCGTAATGAAAGCACAATATGGCCTCAGGTAAACGCACCTAAACTTCCTAACTCTGCGTATATCAGAGCACTTAACCTACTCTTAAACACCAGATCAAAGAATACGAGTGAATCATGAGAAAACTGATGAAGCTGAGAGTCAAGACACATTACTGCGCTCTCATTAACACCTGTAACAACCATCCGCTCTGACACGCCGCTTCTTTCATCAGTCATTTATAATACGATGCTTCATCTCCTTTAATAGAGCAGCATAACTGCTCGCGTACACAAAGCCCTCCCCTATTTCCGTTCTATTAAAATTGAGGGATTATGAAGTGAGCTTTGATTTCAGATACATGGAAAATTATCAGCCATACACCCCATAATATTACACCGGTGACACATGGCCTGCCAGCATTCTCAGCAGGGACTTCCATCTTCAGGTTATTGATTCTGGAAATTAAAACTGTCGCCCAGAATGAATGACTGAGAATGGATAAACACAAGTCCTCCGTGGATCTTTCTTCATCTTTTTTTTCTACAAACCAAAACGATAAAAATGCCTCTGCTTGTTTAGTATCTTTGAAAGCCCACATAGGAAGTGTCCTCAGCTACCCTTGAACTTCAAAGTGTCAGTTTTCTGGCTCTCCCATCAGCTCCCGTCCCTGAAGAATCACCAGGGAAACCACCAGGGACGACAACGGCCATCCGATTGCAGAGATAAACAAAAACTAAAGAGAAGAGAAATGCAGGACCCCAGAGTGAGCGGAAAAACAAGCAAAGACAAACCGCCTTCCTCACTGGTGGTCACTTGCATGCATGCATAGACATGCAAGCGCTCGCACAGGCTCAGCACGCATCAAGAGCAAACTCACAATCACTCAGTATGAGCAACATGAGCTATCGATACAAGTGAAGCAAACCTTCATTAGCCTGAAGAAATAAAACAATCAGAGACCTGGTAAAAACTTTAGGATTGGCTGAATTAACAATGATTGGTGAGCTAACCCCTTTCACAACACCTAACCAAGTCAAAAACACTCGTAGGTGTATCACCGGCAGTGTCTACCTTCATAAAAGGTTTTGGCTTCCCTTCATTGGCTTCCTGTTAAATCCAGAATTCAAAATCCTGCTCCTCACATACAAGGTCTTAAATAATCAGGCCTCATCTTATCTTAATGACCTTGTAGTACCATATCACCCTATTAGAGCACTTCGCTCTCGCTCTGCAGGCCTACTTGTTGTTCCTAGAGTATTTAAAAGTAGAATGGGAGGGAGAGCCTTCAGTTTTCAGGCCCCTCTTCTGTGGAACCAGCTTCCAGTTTGGATTCAGGAGACAGACACTATCTCTACTTTCAAGATTAGGCTTCAAACTTTCCTTTTTGCTAAAGCATATAGTTAGGGCTGGACCAGGTGACCCTGAATCCTCCCTTAGTTATGCTGCAATAGACGTAGGCTGCCGGGGGATTCCCATGATGCATTGAGTTTTTCCTTTCCAGTCACCTTTCTCACTCACTATGTGTTAACAGACCTCTCTGCATTGAATCATATCTGTTATTAATCTCTGTCTCTCTTCCACAGCATGTCTTTATCCTGTCTTCCTTCTCTCACCCCAACCAATCACAGCAGATGGCCCCGCCCCTCCCTGAGCCTGGTTCTGCTGGAGGTTTCTTCCTGTTAAAAGGGAGTTTTTCCTTCCCACTGTCACCAAAGTGCTGCTCATAGGGGGTCATATGATTGTTGGGTTTTTTTCTGTATCTATGAAGCGCCTTGAGGCGACTTTTGTTGAGATTTGGCGCTATATAAATAAAATTGAATGGAATTGAATAAAAGTAAATACAGAGAGTTTACACCAAAGTGCAAACCACTGGTTACACTTAAGAACAGGAAGGCTGGGTTAGACTTTCAGAGAACAACTGAAAGAGTTGTGAGAAGAAAAATAGAAACAGACCCAGAAACAAGCAGCAAGTGATGGTGGCTGCAGTAAAAGCCTGGCAGTGCAGCTCCAGGGAGGACTCACAGCATTTGGTGATGTATGTGGGCTGTAGGCGTCAGACAGCAAGCCACTGCAAGGACTTTTCAAACACTCCAAACATTTACTTTTCATTTATTGAAACTAGAGGACTCTGTATGAACATACTGGGGTGTAATTCTTTTGTTAAAGTCTTAAAGAAACGGTGTATCAAGTCTCACAGTAGATTGGAGAGTGCAGCCAACTGCATGCTGTTTTCTTACCCGTCCTGATTCACGCGCATTATTCCAGCTGTGGTGGCTGCTGCAGGACAAACAACTGTTATGAGTGTGTGCTATCAGACTGCTGTTTATCTCAGCAATATGCTGAGTGTCCAAGTCTGTTTCTTCTGAAGGAGGCTGTGCAACTTTGTGGAGGGGTTCGATATGAGGCGATGAATCAGTGAAGCCACTGATACTGAGGTGAGCTGCTGAGGATGTCCTGCACTTTCCTGCTGTGGTTAATGTTAACCTGCTGTAAGTTGGTGTTAGTGAAGCTTTCTTTGACGTGGATAAACATTGTTGGACATGGATATGTATCTCTCACAACGTGAGAATATAATCAAAGTGTCATTTTTAGGACATTGACACTAGTGGGCATGATGCTAGCTTAGAGCCAGCTGTTATTGCTGGTTAGCCGGGTCGTTCTCAGCTGTGCAGAGACGAGCAGAGAAGAAGAAAGATGTAATGACAAGAGATAATAAAAATACACAATAAAAACATTAAATGGTCATATATAAAGATCTATTTGTGATCTTTAAATTTAAAAGTAACTTACAAGGCGTACTATATGTAAGAGCAGTCTGTAGCTGCATACTTAAATTGATCAGACACAACAGTCATGTCTGACGCTGTGTTTCAGATGGCAGGAGAACATATGAAATATGTAATTACACATTACTCCGAGTAGATTTAAGAGCACAGCAGTCTTCTTCTAAACAAAGTAGTGGTTTATACGCACTGCTGAGGTAAACACTGAAGAACGATTATATTTTTGGAGCCAGATGTACCATGGTTGGACCTTTTATGTGCTGACTTAAGAAAAAGCATACTTCAAATGAGTATTTTAAAATGAGATTGGAAAAGGGGGGAAATGAAGAACCTCTGAGGTTATCTTAACTGCACTACTGTATAGTTCTGTGTAAATAATCATTCTGTACAACACGATAATTTTTAATTCTACAACTGTTCATAACCTGCATAGTTCACATTTATGTATAGTTTTTCATATTTATATCCTGTTCATAGCCTGTACATACTTGTGTTGGTCAAGTTACTTGAAAAAAGTAATCAGTAACTAATTACTGATTACTTCCCCCAAAAAGTAATCCCGTTACTTTACTGATTACTTATTTTCAAAAGTAATTAATTACTTAGTTACTTAGTTACTTTTTAAAAACACGATTTACAACCTGAATAGGTGATAAAGTGATAGATCTTTCAGCCCAATTCTACTTTTTCTACATAATCATCATACAAAATGTAATCAAATGGAAAAGTCTCTTTTTAAAACTTGTTTTATTAGTTTTAATCTTTTAACTTTATGCATCAAGTAAAAATGTAATTATCTGCAACATTCTCTGACTGGAAGAAATTAGTTTAACATTTAAACCTATTTTCTGCACATTCCAGCACATAAAATAAAATATTTTTTGTGTTTACACTCAGTCTTTCAAATAGATGCAAGTAAAACAAATAAATAAAGTCAAAGACTAGCGGTCCTGTTGCTCTATTTTCACCTGTAAAGCAGGAGTGGGGTAGGCGGAGGTTTACCCTGGTGCAGGTGTGCAGCGGTCAGTGGAAGAATCCGCGAGTTTCTCTGTGAGTTTCCCATTACGTCGTAGCTACTCGGTGCTTGTTTGGAAGTTTAGGGTTTTTTTCGCTGTAAAAAGAAGTTTTCTTCCCACGCACAACGGACACTAATGTTTTTGTCACTTTTTATGGAATCAAACTCAAAGTAAGGTCAGTACTTCCACGCTTTAAACGCTGCACGCTCATACTCTCTCTGCACTCGATATATGATCCATTGTTGATCTGCACACAGCTGTTGTCACGAACGTCGCACTCGCTTACGTCACTGTCATGAGACATTCTCGCAAAAAATCACGGTTTTAGTAACGCAGTAACGCAGCGTTCCTACGGGAAGTAACTGTAATCTAATTACCGTTTTTGCAATAGTAATCCCTTACTTTACTTGTTACTTGAAAAAAGTAATCGGATTACAAGTAACGTGTTACTGCCCATCACTGGTTATAGCATATTCATAACATACTTCATACGTGTACATTATAACATACCATAATGGACCCATTTCTGTAATATACTTACATATCTATATTATTGCTAATATATATATTGTAATATATCTATATCACTAAAGCACTTCTGGATGGATGCAAACTGCGTATCGTTGACTTGTACCTGTGCATGTGCAATGACAATAAAGTTGAATTCTATTCTATTCTATTATACCTCACCATTTCTGGGTTGTACTTGAAACCCACATCCTCCAGTATGGAGAAACACACCTCCAGTTGCAGTAACTACAGTGGCATTTACACCCGGCGCTGCATTCGACAGAGAACACGCCAAATGCAATTTCAAATGGAGTACACCAGAGCGCTGAGATTGACGGAGAGAGCGAGACAGAAGGAAAGAAAGAGAAAGCTGGGACCCACTCATGGCCAGCAGCGATACTTTATCATCCAGCAACTGAAGCATTTCAGAGATGGGTGGCATGAGTGTGTGTCTGTGTGTGTGCAATTTAGTGAGGAAGTACAATTTAACGCTGAAGGAAGAGAGTCCTGATTTATTTGTCCAGTCTTACTGATTGCTGCGTTCAAGGGCACTGCTGGTAAAGGTGATGGATGGGAGGGTTTGCGCTCCATGATCAGACCCTCACAGAGACCGCCAACATCACTTTTCCCACAGGCAAGAAAAAAAGAAGAGGACTGGCCAGTAAAAAAGGTGATTTGTCTTGGAAGCGATTGCTGATTTATTTTGCTTCACTAAAGTCCAGAACAGAAGACGAGTTTTCACTCGAGAAAGGGACGAAAATACATTTGATCAGTTCTGGAAACAGAAATTTGGTTGATTTTAGCAAACAAAGAAATCCTGTGCATAGTTCTCTAAAATATTTACACATCTTAATAAAGCTGCACCTTTGCACACTCACATTTAAACGTGCCTGCACTCGACACCTCACACACTCACTGATATTACAGTGGTTTGACTGTTAGCACCTGCTGCACTAAATGAGGTCAGTTTCAGGTAAGTACCATGTGAAACACACACCTCTCCTGCAGCAAGGCTCTGAACTGGTTACAGTCAATAAAGTCTGTGTTATATAAAAAAAGACACTATTATTAGCAGCTGCAGCTCTGCCTTTGTTTCTCTACCTGCTACCGTCTGCTTTTAATACAAGAAGAAGACCAAAGACTTTCTACTGTCATGCTGTCATGTAAGAGACAGCAGCATACTTTCTGCTGTTGTGTTTTAAACACAACATAAAACTGCCTGATGCTTCTCATCTTAATGAATGCTTATTTTAAAATGTTTTTTTCCTTTCTCAGAGCTGCAGACTCACCAGAGGCAAACATTAAACATGAGTGTAATCGAAGCAGCAGCACACAGCAGAGTATTTTATCCTGTCTTCCTTCTCTCACCCCAACCGGTTGCAGCAGATGGCCCCGCCCCTCCCTGAGCCTGGTTCTGCTGGAGGTTTCTTCCTGTTAAAAGGGAGTTTTTCCTTCCCACTGTCGCCAAAGTGCTGCTCATAGGGGGTCATATGATTGTTGGGTTTTTCTCTGTATCTATTATTGTAGGGTCTACCTAACAATACAAAGCGCCTTGAGGCCAGATCTGACATGAGTTTAGTTGCAGTACAGTAGATGCTGTTTACTTGCAAATGTTGCATTCCTGCATTTGTTGCTATTGTTGACACATTTAGTTGGGGGCAGTGTTGGTCAAGTTACATGAAAAAAGTAATCAGTAACTAATTACTGATTACTTCCCCCAAAAAGTAATCCCGTTACTTTACTGATTACTTATTTTCAAAAGTAATTAATTACTTAGTTACTTAGTTACTTTTTAAAAACACGATTTACAACCTGAATAGGTGATAAAGCGATAGATCTTTCAGCCCAATTCTACTTTTTCTGCATAATCATCATACAAAATGTAATCAAATGGAAAAGTCTCTTTTTAAAACTTGTTTTATTAGTTTTAATCTTTTAACTTTATGCATCAAGCAAACATTTAATTATCTGCAACATTCTCTGACTGGAAGAAATTAGTTTAACATTTAAACCTATTTTCTGCACATTCCAGCACATAAAATAAAATATTTTGTGTGTTTACACTCAGTCTTTCAAATAGATGCAAGTAAAACACAGCAGAAAATAAATAAAGTCAAAGACTAGCGGTCCTGTTGCTCTATTTTCACCTGTAAAGCAGGAGTGGGGTAGGCGGAGGGTTACCCTGGTGCAGGTGTGCAGCGGTCAGTGGAAGAATCCGCGAGTTTCTCTGTGAGTTTCCCATTACGTCGTAGCTACTTGGTGCTTGTTTGGAAGTTTAGGGTTTTTCGCTGTAAAAAGAAGTTTTCTTCCCACGCACAACGGACACTAATGTTTTTGTCACTTTTTATGGAATCAAACTCAAAGTAAGGTCAGTACTTCCACGCTTTAAACGCTGCACGCTCATACTCTCTCTGCACTCGATATATGATCCATTGTTGATCTGCACACAGCTGTTGTCACGAACGTCGCACTCGCTTACGTCACTGTCATGAGACATTCTCGCAAAAAAATCACTGTTTTAGTAACGCAGTAACGCAGCGTTCCTACGGGAAAGTAACGGTAATCTAATTACAGTTTTTGCAATAGTAATCCCTTACTTTACTCGTTACTTGAAAAAAGTAATCGGATTACAGTAACGCGTTACTGCCCATCTCTGGTTGGGGGTATAGTGGTGTGTAGAATAGTTGGTTTATCACTGCTACTTTTGGTTAGTTGGGGTTTCTTGCTTTACCTTCAGTTAACGTGTTGTGTGTTACAGTAGTATTGCAGTAATTTATACATTACTAGATACAGTAATTACATTATAGTTACAATGTTGCTACTTGTGTTGCAAAGGTTCTTTGGTTGTTGGCGCACCACAATGTTTGTCTGCAGGACGAAGGAAATGGTAACACAGCTACTGAGAACTGAACATATGGAGACAGCTTTGTTTTTGCACGTAAGGATGAGTGTAATTGTTAGAAATAACTACATGCTGCTTATGCAACATCTTGGAAACCTTCTGCACAGACAGGACTCTGACCAGGACTAACCAGCAACCAGAACCCCAGTGTGTGCCGTCCCCAGCCCAGCAGCCACTGTCTGAGCTTCATCTGGTAACAAAGGCAGTGATGAGCAGTCGGGCTTACAGCCTGACGCTACATGTCACATGTCTGATTTTCATCTCTGCTTTGTGTTGCTGGTTTGAGTTCATGTAAGAAGTAAAAGAAATGGTAAATGGCCTGTATTTATATAGCGCCTTTCTAGAAGGACCCCAAAGCGCTTTACATATCCAGTCATCCACCCATTCACACACACATTCACACACTGATGATGGCAGCTACATTGTAGCCACAGCCACCCTGGGGCACACTGACAGAGGCGAGGCTGCCGGACACTGGCGCCACCGGGCCCTCTGACCACCACCAGTAGGCAACGGGTGAAGTGTCTTGCCCAAGGACACAACGACCGAGATTGTCCAAGCCGGGGCTCGAACCGGCAACCTTCCGATTACAAGGCGAACTCCCAACTCTTGAGCCACAGTCGCCCCTGAAAGAAAGACTGTGTCCTAATTAGGACGGCCTGTGAGAGCGTAGTTGTTTATGTTACTAACTGGTAATAATGAGATGGTGACTTTCAGGTCATTTTGTAATGTAACGAATAGTTTAATGAATTACTTTCTGTTCTTCAAACTTAAATTATTTGTTTTATTTCTCCGTTTATTTTCTTTTTTAAGGTTTTTTGTGCTCACATTTCCACACTGCACATGTTTAACTCTCACTAAGTTTGTGAGACCATCATCACTGTGGTCCCCTCTCCCAGTAATCTGCACAAATGTATATTTAATGTAATTCTTTTGATTTGTAAACAATCCTGCATCAAATCCAGTTAAAAAATCACGGTGCTGGCTTTACAGAGTTTATTGTACGGTACAGTACTCTGTTTCAAAAGTGGAGTCTTCCTCTGCGTGAAAATTCATCATCATGACCACTGAACTGTGTCTGGTACCAGCATAAATGGCCATGATATCTGGTCTAACAGATGTACGCTGCATTGTCCCTGTTAGCAAACAATGAATAAAGTCAAATGAATGTAAATAAACACTGCTGCCACAGCACTCATTGATTTTACCATGAAGTCATGTTGCGGCGCCTGTTATCAAAAGCAACGCTGTCAATGAACACACGCGTCGCTGATGTGGACACAGTCCTTCAGTTCTTAGCTCGAGCTTTATGTAAACAGTCGTTTGTATCGACGGAGCTTCAGCATCCCGCTGCATAAAATACAAACGTACACATCATACTGTCAGTTTACGTATGATTGTATCTGGTGTTTCAAAGCTTCCCCACTCGCAGCTTGTTCCTTTTTCCAAAGCCAAACTTTCCTGAGTGAAGTCTCTGTGATCGAGTCGCTTTTGGCACGTGCGCGTTTGCAGAGCGTCCAGCCGAGAAGCGTCTGCCAGTATTTCACATAAAGGCAAATATTGATAAACCGCACGCTGAATTTCTCTGCTTCACTTTCCTCTCCTTATCGCTCCTCTTTCCATCTTTCTCTCCTGTGTGTCTCTATCAACAGCAGCAAATCTCGAGTGTTTACAGAGCTGCTAAACGGAGAGCTTAAATGGCAACATTGTGAAGAATGTCACTGATAACCCACACACACACACACACACACACACACACACACACACACACAAACATGCACGCCGAGGGAACTAAAGGAGAGCACGAGTGGAGCACGAGTGGAGCTGTGAGACACTGCGTTTACTTGATTGCGTTGCCTTGCTATAATTGGTGTGTCCTGCTTCACGCTGTTCTATTAGCGTCGCCCTAGACTCAGCTTACAGCTGCTGCGGTGATGGGGGGGGGGGGGGGGGGGGCAGAGGGGAGGAGATGAGAGGAGAGGATAAAGAAGGTAAGAAAACGAGCAGCGCGAGAGCGAGCGAGCCGGGTTCAGTGCACTCTTGGACCCAATGTTCCCAGATGTGTGCAGATGTGGTTCCTCTCCTCGCAGACGACACTGGTCACGGCTCGCCCAGGGACCGCACGCGCACGCGGGACTGTCACATTACCGTAACAGCTGAAATGTTACACAATTATCTTTATCGTGCTTACTGTTAAAATCAGGAAAAGAGCTGCCACGTTTGTTGGTGTCTGTCTCCAGACCAAAGGACAAACGGGTATTTTTAAGGTGTAAATCATCAACGCGCTCGTCAAAGACGTATCCACAGATCGTTTTCACACAGAGGTAACGAACAGCTCACAGCTTCAGACTACAAACTACTGTGTAGTGTTTTATGTGGCCAGGCAGGCGAGGCTCTGATCCACGTCAGCTCCTTGATATCTGCAGTACAAGCAGCCGGCAGTGATGAGGTCAAGGGTCACGTGTAGCAGAGCTCAGAGTGCTGATGAAAGTGAATTCATAAACACATGTGCGTATTACAGAGAGCGTGTACTTGTCTGATTGCTTCCCTCACACACGGTTCCTCTGATTGTCACACACTGAGGCCTCCATCACGCTTGTGTCATCACACACACACACACACACACTCCCTCACTCACCTCCTGAGCCACGAGGGACGAGATACGCACGGCCCTTCGGACCCTGGCGTTCCTTCCGCCTTCCTGGGGGAGGCTGTCTCTCCCGCTCAGCGACCTCTCGCTCATCTGCTCGGCCCAGGAGCCTCGGCCCACGGGCATGGGCACGTCCCACCGGGCCTCGCCCATCCCTCCCCAACTGCCCCCCCGTGCCCGCCCGCCATCCGCGCTCCCCCGTCCTGCCACTCCGTCGGCCGTCCTCCTCCCTCCGCTCTCGCCCAGAGACGGAAAGGGTGAAGGCGGCACCACCACCGGCACTGTTGGCACCGTCACCGTGCCCCCGAGACCTCCTTTGCGTCCCCCTCCACCTCCTCCTCCTCCCACTTGGCTGTCACCGGTCAGCCCGACGCTCCAGCAGCAGCAGACTTTTGGTCCTGAGTTTTCCTCAGACCGTCTTCGCTCGGTCCTCGTCTCTGGCTTCCTCTACCTTTGTTTCGTGCACTCCTTCGTTTGGACCCTGCTTCATGTTGTGCCCGCGCCCCCCCTCCGTGTCTCAGTGAATCTCTCGGGGCTCGTAGAGAAGCGGCTCGTATCAGATCCACAGCTGTAGCCGGTCTGACTGAGCTGCTGCTGAGACTTCCCTCCTGTTAGCTCTCTCTCTCCCCGTGTGTGTCCCTCGCTCTCTCTCTCCTGCTTTCCTACACAGGCTCTCTCTCCCTCTCTTGTTTTTCAGCTCGCTCGCCCTCATAACTGAACTCACTCTTCATCCAGGATTCCCTTTTGTTCTCACTTTCAGCACAGCTGATCTCTCGCTCTCACTACGGCTCTTTTGTGTCGTTTTTCTAATTTTCAATTCAATTCAATTTTATTTATATAGCGCCAAATCACAACAAAAGTCGCCTCAAGGCGCTTCATAGATACAGAGAAAAACCCAACAATCATATGACCCCCTATGAGCAGCACTTTGGCGACAGTGGGAAGGAAAAACTCCCTTTTAACAGGAAGAAACCTCCAGCAGAACCAGGCTCAGGGAGGGGCGGGGCCATCTGCTGTGATTGGTTGGGGTGAGAGAATTTTCCTGTTACCCATCCTTCTCTTTTACCTCATTCAGTGTGTGTTTCTCAAGATTTCTACGTAAGAAACAAAATAAAAGAGGCTGGCAGGTTTTAACCTAATCTCAAAGCTTTATAGTTTACGGTCAGGCTATTCGTCTCCTCGTCTATTAGCAGTTTAAACAATGCTGGCACAGCTGAAAGTCTGTTGCTGTTCATGTTCGAGTTGAACTACTGGCTGCATGTCAGTTGGACCTAAATAAGTAAAGGGCTAGATGAAAGGATATAACACAATAACAGAGACTCAGTGTGTCCATTAACCCTTTAAGACCTACCATAGAACCAAGTCCGCCAGAGCTTATATTATATTTTTACATGCTGTGGAGCCATTTTTGGGAGCATTTCAAGTTGATATACATCAATACAACCATTACAGCCCAGATTTTAATAATATGTCTGCATTAAGTGCATAGTAATTACATAAATTGCAAAAAAGTGCAATAAACTACAAAAAGATTGAAAATCGTTTTTGTTTTTTTAACATATATTTCTAGTTAGAGAAATTTAAGAGGCTTATCCCTCAAAACTGTAAATACAAAAAAGTTGCACAAACTAGTTTCCCACCACAGGAAATTTATTTTGAGTGTCTTCATAGTTTTATTTTTGAAATACACCAATTTTTATATACTGCAGGAAAAACGAAAATAAATATTATAATGCAAATTTGCAAAAAAGCAGCATATGCATCAAAATAAACTATTTCCAGCAGTGCAATATGAGTCCTAAGCATCTCAGAAACGACACAGAAAGTCATAAAGTCAAAGATAACTTTTAAAAACACCAGTAAAGGCTCATGAGGCCTTGATGGTAAAAAACTACATTTCCGCGAAAAATGACGTCACTTCCGGTTTCGGGCAGGACATGGAGGACATGCGGAATTCTGGAATATTATGTTTTTGTTGCTGCAAGTGCTTTTTATGCAGTTTTTGCAAAGCTATATGTGGAAGGAAACTGTGACCGAGGACAAGCTGATGGCATAAGATGTAAGTACAACTCCTCCGGTTTCATATGCAAAAAAAATTATTGCGCTAGCTCACGTGGTTGCAGAGCTACCGGGATTTAAAAATAGTTACGCAAAACGGAGCGTGCCCGCTCCGACCGGCTTTAGAGGGTTAAGTGTCTTCCTAGGGAACTGTGTCCTGCAGCGGCAGCAGCAATAAATGTCAGTAAACTCTGTCTGCAACGAGGAGCTACAGCTGACCAACGTGGCCTTTACAGCGAGCACAAAGAAGCTAAACTCGTCTTGATTTAACAAAAGATTTCTTTTAATTCATTTTGTCGATCTTGAAACCTCGGTCTGATCGGCGCTAATTGCTGTCCTACGTGATGAACTTCATTCCTCACTCCAGCCAACCACAAGCTGTTAACACCCCCCCACCCCGCCCCTCTCATCGCCTCCGTCCTCTCATCCCCTTCTGTTCGCCTTTCATTACCGAACATGCAGCTGGATTAGTGCGAGCGTGTATTTTACACCCTGACCCACGATTGTGCTGCCACAGCCTTTAGGCTTTTCCCTGCACTTCACTGTGTCTCACACTCAAAGAGACAAAAAGGCTCCGTCACACTACGACTAATGTGCTCGTTAGTTATCATGAAGAGTTGAAGCAACATGTCAAGCGTCTCCGAGGATGACGGTTAATTCCTGAGGTGCTCCTCTCTGCAGCCGAGCCTCTGACCTCCTTTATGGCAGCAAGTGGAAAGAGGCTTTCCCTGCAGGGCTTCTGAGAAGCATTGATAATGATTTCTCTAATTATTAAATACCACCTGCTCCTTTGTGATCTGAGTAAGCCCTGTCTGCAGAGACATCTCTGAATATTATCCTTGAAATCATGCTGTGGGGAGAAATGGTCACAACACTAAAATATCCCCAGTGGAAAATGCATGTGTGACCTCGACCGCGATTCTAACCACGCTCAGATAAATCAGCAGGGTTCTTAGAAAAGTGCGTGACAGAAATGAGCGGCAAAAGTGGCGATCGCATGCGAAAACGCAAGCTTGCGTCATGTCGATCGTTAGCGACCGCGTTGATATCAATCTGCTGGGAGCCTCTCTCTGTGACGGAGGTTACGACTCACACTCGCTACTGACCCAGTTTGTACGTGTGGAGGTGCGTGCACACATCTGTGTGTGTGTCCATGGGAGGCATTACACACACACACACACCTCGTTGGAAATCCCTGAGAAGAATGTGGCACACTGAATAGCAGCACGTTGAGTTTTTGGGACGATGACGTCAAAAAGTGTTTTAAAAAAACTGCAATGGCCTGAAAATCTTCCTTCATGAGCCTCATTATCAAACCGACTCTTTCAGGCAGAGCTGTGCGAGAAACCCCGACAAGTCCCGGTAATTATCTTCAGTGAGTGTGCGACACACTGCTGTCGCTTTATGAACACATAGCACAGACACACACACACACTGTTTAATACACACGTCCACTCTGCTGATGTAAGCCTTTTTTAAATCCGTATTTTCATTTAAAGACCGGGACAAATAGCGGAGCAGCATCCTGCACCAGAGTGAGCATCATTTTTTCATCATTTTTACTACTGAAAATAAACTGCTCCATTTTTACTACCCAGTAAGTTACAGCAAATGCTATAATAGCAGCTAATTTGGACGTGATACACCGCTGTACATCACATATTCCAACACCACTGAGTTTCACATTTACGAGATCAGCTTGAAATGCTCCGTGTACTAAAACCACATTCATTAACAAAGGCTTGCATGTAAAGTGACGTCATTACTTACACTTTCTGAATGTTGCACATTACACATGACAGAACATTCACGCTTGCAGGTTACTGCAGCATCTTCTTGTAAACACAGGCACACAAAAACCCTGCGACACTTATAAGGAAGGAGAAGAACTCTGAGAGTCCAGCTTTAATCTTAGACGTTTACTTTTACCTGATATTTGGGATTTTTGATGAGACTCATTGTAGGATCGTGCCATAGTCTCTCTCTACGTGGATAATGTTAACTCTTTCAGCATTATTGAAAATGTGAGCTTCTGATATATGTCGGATGCAGTGTTGGTCAAGTTACTTGAAAAAAGTAAACAGTAACTAATTACTGATTACTTCCCCCCAAAATTAATCCCGTTACTTTACTGATTACTTATTTTCAAAAGTAATTAATTACTTAGTTACTTAGTTACTTTTTAAAAACACGATTTACAACCTGAATAGGTGATAAAGTGATAGATCTTTCAGCCCAATTCTACTTTTTCTGCATAATCATCATACAAAATGTAATCAAATGGAAAAGTCTCTTTTTAAAACTTGTTTTATTAGTTTTAATCTTTTAACTTTATGCATCAAGCAAAAATTTAATTATATGCAACATTCTCTGACTGGAAGAAATTAGTTTAACATTTAAACCTATTTTCTGCACATTCCAGCACATAAAATAAAATATTTTTTGTGTTTACACTCAGTCTTTCAAATAGATGCAAGTAAAACACAGCAGAAAATAAATAAAGTCAAAGACTAGCGGTCCTGTTGCTCTATTTTCACCTGTAAAGCAGGAGTGGGGTAGGCGGAGGTTTACCCTGGTGCAGGTGTGCAGCGGTCAGTGGAAGAATCCGTGAGTTTCTCTGTGAGTTTCCCATTACGTCGTAGCTACTCGGTGCTTGTTTGGAAGTTTAGGGGTTTTTTCGCTGTAAAAAGAAGTTTTCTTCCCACGCACAACGGACACTAATGTTTTTGTCACTTTTTATGGAATCAAACTCAAAGTAAGGTCAGTACTTCCACGCTTTAAACGCTGCACGCTCATACTCTCTCTGCACTGGATATATGATCCATTGTTGATCTGCACACAGCTGTTGTCACGAACGTCGCACTCGCTTACGTCACTGTCATGAGACATTCTCGCAAAGAATCACGGTTTTAGTAACGCAGTAACGCAGCGTTCCTACGGGAAAGTAACAGTAATCTAATTACCGTTTTTGCAATAGTAATCCCTTACTTTACTCGTTACTTGAAAAAAGTAATCGGATTACAGTAACGCATTACAAGTAACGCGTTACTGCCCATCTCTGGTTGGATGGTTGTCAGTCACTGATTGGTTGCAGTTGAACTGGGCAGGTGCATCTTGACACATTTATTTATTGATCATCCATCCTCTTCGTTGATCCTTTTCATGGTCGTGGCGGGGCTGGAGCCTACCCCAGCTATCTTGGGGCGAGAGGCAGGGGACACCCTGGACAGTCTGTCGCACACACAGACACAGACTACCATTCACACTTATTAACCCACACTAACTGCATGTGTTTGGACTGTGGGAGGAAGTCGGGGTGAACGTGCAAACTCCCTCTCTATTTATTGACTTTTTTTTTAAATGTACATTTTTAGATGTAAGTAATGATTTATTGCTATTTTAAATACACAGTTAATATGCAGTGTTGCTACTTTTATCATACATGGCTTTCCATAATACAGCTGATGACCTTAAACAGTCAGCTGAAGCAGGAAGTGGGTTACGAGTGATTTTTCTACGCCACACAACGTAAATAACGATCTTGTATTTTGTATGGTATCATTTGTATGTTTGACATTTATTTTGACAAGATTGTTTCAATAAATAAATCCCCGTGTTTTCACAAGGTTAAAACATGCAGACTGTTTGCAGCCTGCACTAAGTTCAGGGGTGTGGCCTGTGTGTGTCAGACATAAAGATGCTAAAATGTACTTTAAGGAGCTGGTGATGATGTTTTGGCTCTTTAGTGTGAACGTTTGACACGGCGTGTTCATTCTTTACCTCCAGTTGGACCTCATTTCATTATTTATAAGCATATTGCTTAAAGGCTTAACTCTATAAGCAGTTCACAAACTTTGTGTGCTCAAACCAAAGCCCTGCCGCCCGTTCAGACTGACAGCTCATCCTCCTGCAATCTGAATGCGTCTCTGCGTCTCTTTCATCTGGGAGGCTCCATAAATAATAAAAGCAGCAGCATCTCGGCCCTATATGCCAGCACGGGGGGGCTACTTTGATGGATGAGGCAACGTGTGACCCGTGCTGCCTTTGTAGATCTAACTCTGAAACAAAAAGAGCTCGACTGAGGATCAGTGAACAAACTAAATAAACGAGTCCGAACTGACGTTTGACCCCGCTGCCCTCGTGACCCTTTGTGTCCATGGAAACCAAACACTGCCTGTGTGTTGCTCGTGTTGGACGCTTTCAGCTCCTCACCACTTTTTTTTGTATTTTCGTTCCCAATTCCCAGATGTTTATTCTACAAACAAAACCATATTTAGATGATAAAATGAAGCTCGCTGCTCACTCTAATCCAAAAAGCATCCAACTATAGACATGATGGAGCTGCTTCGGACCACTGCTGGTAGTCTCAGTGCCACTGCAGATCACTCACAGCATAATCAACGACGTTTACCTCATGCCTTTAATATCCAAACAACAGTCATTCGACGGCGATGAAAGCAAGGAGCCATGTAGAGAAAACTGGCTGCGGTCCTCAAATAACGAGTCTATAGAAGGAGCCTGAAACGATTTGTCTAATCTATAGACGCTCGCAGCTCATCAGCGAGCAGCTGATTTACCACAGGTCACATGTTATTTATTAATAGCCTTCTTCCTTGTGTCTACAGCTAATGTGACATATAACACTGAGCTGGCTGCTTACGATTATTCTGGTGTTCAGTCAAACATTTTTGGCTCGCAGACCTAATTCATCATTTGAATTATGCACTTCTCCTCTTCACCTCCATCCTGCACTGAACCCAGGGCGATGGCAGCTCCTTTGTTCTCACCAGGTTGGTGGAATAAATTCATCTTTAATCACAGAGATTATGGTGGCTCCCTGCTCTCCATTTCCATTAACATGCTCAGATGCCCCCTGGTCATCACTCTTGCACAGGGTGGAGACAGAGAGCAGACTTATTAGCTATCATAATGCTATCTTGGCAGAATTAGAATAAAGTGCAGGAGATGGAGTGAAACCACATCAGGGGCATACAAAGCACACGTGAATGTTCTTGAAAGAAGAAGAAGACCTTTGCAATACGTCCTTCATGCATACCTCTTATATGCAAGTAGGGATGGGTACCGGTATCCGGTGACATGATGGCACCGGTTCTGTCATAAACGGTAGTAACCAGACCAAAAAGCAGCGCACATGTCGGTGCTTTTTTTTCCTGAGCTGTGATACACTTTAGATTCTAGCCAATCATTTTACGTTTCCGAGGATAGTAGGCGGGTCCAGGTACGTACGTTCTTTTAGAGCAGAGCTACAGATTAAAAATGCCCAAGACGAAGCGGTCAAAAGTCTGGCTGTACTTCACAGCAAAAGATGCAAACTCACCAGCCTGCAACAAGTGCTTTAAGCTGATACTGTGATACTGTCAAAGGAGGTAACACCTCAAATCTGATGAAACACCTGGCGACGCATAGCGTTTTTTTAAAAGCCGAGAAATGCGCCGTATTTGATAGCTTGCTGCAAGACCTCACACCGAGCACATCTACTGCGGGTGTGGTGCCTGTTATCGACCCGGAGTTAGCAACATCCCCCAAAAACCCGAAGAGGAGAGTCCTGGCCCCTAGCCCTGCCAGTGTAGCAGAAATGATGAGGATGATGATGCAGCAGCAGCTCTGCGTGAGTAGCTTAATGTTGTCCGTGTGTAATTTAGGTTGAGTAGGCTAACCACGTTATTACATTAATGCATGTAAGGTGAACTAGCAAACACCATCATAGCTACATGCGGCTGTCTTCTTGTTTGATGGCAGATACTCCCTTCACCCTGGACAAAAAGGCTAAAATGACCAAAGAAAAAGTGGGAAACAGTTAAACATGAGAGGTTTTTGGACAAAGTTTGTGTTTTTTCCATTGTTTAAGCTGCTTCCAGCCAAGAGTGATACCATATATGCCCTATAGCTGCAGAAAAGGCTAACATTGTTATCTTTTTAAAAAAACAGCTGAACATGAGAGGTTTTTGGACCAATTTTGTGTTCTCCATTGTTTAAGCACCGGTTAAGCAGCAGCACCGTTTCAAAAGTACCGGTTTGGCACCGGTATCGGATAAAACCTAAACGATACCCATCCCTATATGCAAGTCTGCAAGAAAGCAATGAGATGCTCTTGTGACCGTCTGTGTCATGTGATGCCATCAAACAACTGACGGTGTGACCAATAATCTTGCAGTATTGTTTCCTGGTACAGGCAGCAGCTCTGCTGAACCAGCAAGGGGGAAAAAAATCAAAATTACGCCGAGCATCTTCACCATTATTATGTTCTGTTGGTGCAGATTACATCCACACAGATACACGATGCACCAACAGGAAGAGCCAAAGGTGCCGACCCAGCTGTGCACAAAAACCGCCAACAAATGATGCGATCCAGAGCTGGACTTTCTAATATTCCCAGTGTCTCTTACAATCTCTCACGAAAAGATGTCCAAGAAAATATAATTTACCGAACAGTTTCACGTGCACTATTCTGTGCATCGCCATCGCTGTCCAGCAAACCTTTCACTGCAGCCACACACGCTTAGAGGCGTGTCCCGACCATTCAGCTGGCGAAAATTCAACCGGCGATGATGGAAACGTTTCCATCTTCGGCCTGCGGTGATATCACTGTGTGACTGATGATGGTTTCTACAGGAGTTTTTATCATAATCATTGACGGATGCGCTACAAGTGACTATTTCTCTATTTCTCACAGTAAGTTAGAGTTTGACATTTTCAAGCAAAAACAAATTAAAGAACGTTAAACTTTCTTATTTCACTTTGAATAAAAAGTGTAAATTAACTTATATTTCCTACTGAACATAAAGGTGTACGGCTTAAATGATCTTCAAATGAAAGACATCAGTGATTGTGTCCTTATTTTCAGTAGGATGCTTTCACTGAAGCACCTTAATACTTTCCACAGAAGAAAGAAAATCCTGCAAGAAAACCCCAAAATGGCAAAAAGGCCTTCCTGCTTCTACTTGGCAGCACAAAACAATTATTTTCAGCATATTAGCTTTATCAAAAAACGTAAACACTTCAGTAATCACAAAGTGAGTCTTTGCTAAATATGG
Organism: Neolamprologus multifasciatus; assembly: GCF_963576455.1. Classification (NCBI taxonomy): domain Eukaryota; kingdom Metazoa; phylum Chordata; class Actinopteri; order Cichliformes; family Cichlidae; genus Neolamprologus; species Neolamprologus multifasciatus. The sequence continues at coordinate 2,946,377 of NC_140447.1, read as the reverse complement.
AATTCTGAAAGCCACAGATTCTATCGTCAAAGCGGACGAGGGAGGCTCAAATAGATGCACACTCTGAAACCAGAGGAGCAGGGTTTGAGTTCCCTACTTGGACATGTTCAGATTTTGTAGCATCTACACAACCGATCGTTTAGCAGAAGGCAAACAGTTTGTATCAATATGCTGAAGAACAAAGAACGTGTGGAGCAACAAGCAGCTTATCAAGAAGAAGGGTTTTTGAATTTTGACGTGTGTGCTCCTATCCATCAACCTGTCAGTCCGACGTTATTTTTAGAAGTGTCGTGTGACGGCAGGACTTGGCAAACAGGCTAAACTGAACTCAAACAGCTTTAGGAGGGTAAAATCAAATAAAATGTAAAAATCCTGCAAATAAAAATCCATTAACAAAAGAGCACACAAAGAAAATAACCATGAAGAGATCTCCAACTGCAGCAGTTCACAGATTTGGACTTTGCGGACGATATAGCCTTACTTGCACCAACACTCCGGGCTCTTCAGAAAACAACCTCATCTTTGGAAAGCGAAGCAGCACCGATAGGACTCAGGACCAGCGGTGAGAAGTCGAAGATTATGCGAGTTGGTTACGCTACACCATCAAACACAGCGGTTACTGTGAAGCAGCAGCAGCAGCTAGAAGAGGTGGACAGGTTCATGTACCTGGGTTGCACTTTTAGCAGTGACGGGGACGTGGAGCATGACGTTAAGTGCAGAATTGGGAAAGCATGGGCAGCCTTTCAACGATTACGACCTATATGGATGACCACCGTACTGCCTTTATCAACCAAGTTGCGGCTCCTGAAGACCATCGTTATACCGACGGCACTGTATGCAGCGGAGACTTGGAAATCAACTGCAAAGATCAACCGCCATCTTGACGTCTTCCAACAACGTTGTCTTCGACGGCTGCTCAAGATCACATATCGGGATCGCGTTACCAATGAAGAAGTATATCGCCGTGCGGGAGTAGAGCCGCTCCATGTCCAAGTCACCAAGCGTCGGTTCAGACTTGCCGGTCACATCCTTCGGCTACCGGACCCGAGACCTGCCCATGTCGCGGTTCTGTGGAACCCGAAGAATGGAAAGAGACGGCGAGGAAGACCTAAAATAACATGGAGGAGGACTTTCCTTGAAGATTTACGTTCAGTCGAACTGTCATGGGATGAAGCAACAACTGCCGCGATAGACCGAGTTTGATGGCGTTCTCTTGTCGCCCGATGCGCGGGAGGATCTAGGTAACTAAGTAAGATCTCCAACTGCATGATAATAATAAATGCGCCAATCAGTGACTTTCACTGTCAAAGCTGTAGAAGCAGAGAATGACTAGAAAAAGTTGCATTTCCTGTGAAAATGCCGGGTAGAGGAAATGATGTGCCGAAAACAGCTGAAGAAGCTGAACTGTCTACTGAAGACGGCTTTATCTGAAAGGCCCAAGAAAGACACGAGGCCACAGCCATGGGTAGGATTCGAACCTGCACCACCTGCTCATCTCAGTGAGGCAAAATGGCACTCATCCTGGTACGACAAGAAACAATGGAGTTTGAAACCTGAGAGCAGGACAGATTTCCTATCCTTAAACAAACACAATTCATGGGAAAACATATCAAAAGATGTGTCTGAAGATATGCTGGCACAAGGCTCACATCTCGGTTTAGGAGATATGACGAAACGTTAAAAGGCTTAATAAAAGTCCAAAAGAACACCAAAGATATAGCTGACATTAGCAGAAATAACAGAACAGTTTAAAATCTAAAAACTGTGGGAGTAGTTAAGCATTAAGGGAGTGGCCATCTCTTGGATTTATGTGTATGTAACACAATTGCCTCGTGCTTTTAAGTTAAGTGTAACTGTATAGTGTAGAAACTACATGATATGCAGGGAGGGTGGATTAAATTGTTCATATCATGTTTGAGTGAAGTAAGTCAATTTTATAGTAATGTTAAATCTCGCGACACCACGCGGGATTTCACGTTTGGATCGTGGTTTGAGGGAAGCATCCATCAAGTCGAGCAGCTGCCTCTACTTTTTTTGGTATACCGAAAAAAGTAAATTGGGTGTTTGTTACATTAAAAAAGGCTTCCTTGTAATTTGAACACAAACATTTCGTGTTTCTATGGTGAACTTAATTAAATCATGTAGGATCTGTTTGAAATTCAACAACTTAATTTGTTCTTGTTGAGATGACTTGATTCAATCTAGTCAGAGCGGTTAGTTGCTGGACTCGTGAAATCCACAAGATGACACGAGATCAGGAAAATCACTGGAGTTATAAGAGGCTATAACTACACACACACCACGTGTTTGCTATCACTAGTTATTGTGGTTTAACCTGTCGAGGACAAAAACGTACAGAAAATTCTGCATCAAGCCTTAAAATCATAGCTTTCCTACTTTCGTTAAGCCTGGATTGGTGGCGTGGTGGTTAGCGCTGCTGCCTCCCAGCAAGAAGGTTCTGGGTTCAAATCCACATGCTGGTTTGCACTGGTTTCTCTCTGGTATTCTGGTTTCCTCCCACAGTTAAAAGTCATACAGTTTAATTGGTGGTTCTAAGTTCCCTGTGAGTGCAAATCTTTTTTTCTCTTCAGGGTGTAACCTGGGATTGGCCATCTCTTGGATTTATGTGTATGTAACACAAGTGCCTCATGCTTTTAAGTTAAGTGTAACTATATAGCTGGGATTATGCCCCAGCCCCCCTGCAACCAGGATAAACATAGGAGGCTGGTAGTTGTTGTGCCTCCTTTCTTATGTTAACCAGACTCTAGACTTTGTTGAGCATTATGTAATATGAAGACGACATGTAGTATTTAAGTGACCAAGTAGTATCGGGGTAAAAGTTATTGAATAGTGTTTGAATAAAATGACAAAATATTGAAGGATTAAAATATTCCAAGAGTTTAAGACTTCATCTAAACATGTTTCAATCATGTTTTATGAACACCACATGCACAGGTTTATTGAATATGAATAAGGTGTGTTGATTTAACTCAGTTGTTTAAGTTTCTAAAAAAGCAAAACATTTTTTGTGCAACCAGTGTCCAATATTGAATTAACTAAACCCAACATGGCCTTTTCTTCAGTGCAGGGCGGGGTCGACTGTTGCTCCACTGGAACCATTATTACTGTGAGGTAATGCCGACCTCCTAACCAAACAACACAGGACTGTGAACAGCAGCTACATCTCTAATAGTTCTTTTAAATGTTCCTAATTCATCTTCTAATGTTCCAGATGCTCTGGCACCAAAGTGCACACTGCCAAGTTACATTTGGTAAATGAGACCTGACTGTAGTGAAAGCAAGAGAGAGGGAATGAAAGAAAAGTGCTGGGCACTCAGCCTAACCAACATCTACCTTGTGTTCGGAGCCAAAGGCCAAGAAGAACCGAATCTCGCTCCCTCTGTCGCCGTATCTCCTTGGCACTTGTCAGCACGTGGCTGCTCCCACAGGGCTCCTGTTTCTGACACAATGTACCAGGCGCCCATATTTAAGCAGCTCTAGGGGTTGATTTACACAAACACAATGGACACATCAGTAACTGCCTTGTTGGCTTGTCATTTGGCCCCTGAGTGTGATTATGACAAATGATGAGAGAACACAGCGACAGCCGTCGCACCGTTACGTGAGTGTGTTTGTGATTGTGTGCATATGAGTGGTACAAGCTGTGTTTATGGTTGTATGGGTAGGAAAATGACAAGGCGGTGCGTGTGTGTGCTTTGTTGGACAGGTGCACCAACACCTGGTCCACACATGTCATGCTGCGTGACCCTCAACGTGTGTGTGCCATCGCTGAAAACAATGGAACAGCAGTGGTTTAATGTAAGCTTAACACATGCGCCTCCTGTTCGACTGCACCACAACACAGTACTGCTCTGAC
>NC_140447.1:2855000-2937500 GCF_963576455.1 Neolamprologus multifasciatus | reverse complement strand
ATGAGATGAAAATATATTTTTCTGTTACACGACTCGATGTTGAATCGATGGCCTATTAAAGAGGACAGCAAAGTAATCCAACTTTAATCTAGGAAGTAGAAGCCAGTGACTGGGAAACTGAGGAGACACACACACACTTATATCTTTTAATTAATGAGCATCTCTGCAGTGACAGGACATTATGAGAGACAAGGGGTCATGCACTGAATGCACAATAATAAGACGACAGTCACATAGCTTCAAAAATAAAGAGAGCAAGTGCTGAAAGGCCGAGGATGTCATATCGGTCACATCATGGGATTTTTTTTAAATCTAAATTGATGCTGTACAAGAAAAGTAAAACATGTCCTTGTCTGAATTCAGGATCTGACAGGATATGGCCTTGTAGTCACAAATAACCTCTTCAAGGCTGAGACGAGGTGATTACGGGCCATGTATTGAACAGAGGACAAACGTGACTGATGGTTATTGGCATTCTGGGATCACTGGGGGCGGGGCAGAGAGGTTGAAGGCCGGGCTAACGCTGTTTGAGCCGGGGAATCATGGACTGGTGACACATTACTGGTGCATTTCGCCCACCTTTGGATTGCTGTGAAACGAAAATAGCCACAAGGTGCAAAGGACCAAGGACCAAGGACTGCTACTGCGCTGCATGGAGCTGGATGTTTAGGAGTTAGCAGGGTGTCACGAGTAGAAGCTGATTTAGGTGAAAGCAGGCTGTGTTTCTTGCTTAAAATAAACAAAATGTGAATGAAAGCAATGCCTGTGTCCTCATTTATATTATAGTTTCTGTATTTTAGAATCAGCTGCAAAGATCAGGAACAAACAGGGACAAATCTCTACACGTCTATGTGGGAGCTTCTCCAGGCAGACCGAAGACGGCTGTAGAAAAACAACATGTCTGTTAGCTTGAGAGAAATGTCAGCCTGCTGGTAGATTCTCACTTGGGGATGTTTGTCACAAAAACATGTTTAAAAACTGATATTTACCCCACGACACGGATTGTAGACGTGTTTGTGCAGCCGATGCATGCGTGCATGAGCGTCTACATTTGACTATATCACAAAGCAAGCGTGTGTGTCTGCACGAGCAGGTGTGTTGCAGGCTGCACCAAAGCGACTGTGCTTTATGCATCTGTTGCCCAGCATATAAAGGTCAAGGCTGATTGTGTGTCAGAGGCTAAATAACAAAGGACCCTTGCTAATAAATGCCACCGCAGATGATATTTAGAAAGAGAGCGGTGATGGTCGTCAACAAGGGATCGCATGTGTTTGTGCATCTTCCACACGCACACGCCTACAACAGTGCGTGTTCAGCTGGCGTGAACGTAACCCAGCCTCCGCCCTCATTATTTTACCATCGGCCTTTACAAACGATTGCTACTGGCTAATGTTTACGTCACCTGACCTGCAGGTTTCACTACAGCAGCAGTGACGACACGATGACTCATCCTGCTCATTAGTGCAATCGACGAGCGGGAGGCGTGTATCCAAATATGCAGGGATGCTGGTTGAATAATTAGCATATAGTTTCCTATTAATCCAAAGAGCCCAGTTACTTGCACATAAAACTGCAACTCCTGAGTGCTAATGTATCTTAAATGGCAGTTAAGGATGTCAAATAAGGAAAAATAATAAGAATAAGAAAGTAAATTTCTCACTAATTCTGCTGCCTGTACTCTTATGACCCAACACTGAGTGTAACAACACAGATTTCCATCCTTTCGCGTTGGACTGGTTGGCAGATTTTGTGCCTGTGGCTAGTTTTGCGTGGAGAGACTGGATGAAGCACATCTGCAGTGGCCTGCGTGGATCGACATGTGTTACAACTGCACCACTAGCTGCCATCTGCTTTGTTCACAGTGCAGCGTTCTGGTTGATCTGATAATGCAGTACAGTATGTTCTCCCCCTTTTCCTTTCCTCTGCTCAATATTTTCATACTTTTACATAATTTGGTTCAAAACGATACACGTGTCTTCTACTCTCATCGTCACCGTCTGATTGTTTCCTTTTGAATTGTTTTTAAACTTTGAGTAACTCCTGTGCTAACTGCTTATTTTTCCTTTAAAAATAACCAATATTCAGCACACGCCTGAGGAAAGATGTGCTGTTGTGTTACCTGAAACGTCCTCCACTCTGGGGTCAACAAAGCAGCTTGTTGGATGTCAGTATTTTGTTTATTTGGAGGCTGAAGAGATGTTAATGCCCACTCCCACAGGGCTTAAATCTGGGACTCTCTTACTAGAACTGAAGCAGCTTCTTGGATGAAGGTGAAACGTCTTCAAGCAACTTAAAGGAGTCCAGACGCTTTTCTTTCCAAGCTCCTTAGAAAACTGTAACGTCTGTTTTGATTTCACGCCTTGTACACAGCAGGTGGATGGGTCCAAACCAAAACATACCAAAGACATGCAGCAGACACGCAGCAGACATGCAGCAGACACGCGGCAGACTTGCAGCAGACACGCGGCAGACACGCGGCAGACATGCGGCAGACGTGCAGCAGACACGCAGCAGACACGCGGCAGACACGCGGCAGACACGCGGCAGACACGCGGCAGACACGCGGCAGACATGCGGCAGACATGCGGCAGACACGCAGCAGACACGCAGCAGACACGCAGCAGACACGCGGCAGACTTGCAGCAGACACGCGGCAGACACGCGGCAGACATGCGGCAGACGTGCAGCAGACACGCGGCAGACATGCGGCAGACACGCAGCAGACACGCAGCAGACACGCGGCAGACACGCGGCAGACACGCAGCAGACACGCGGCAGACACGCGGCAGACTTGCGGCAGACTTGCAGCAGACGTGCAGCAGACATGCGGCAGACACGCAGCAGACACGCGGCAGACTTGCAGCAGACTGCAGCAGGCATGCGGCAGACACGCGGCAGACACGTGGCAGACTTGCAGCAGACGTGCAGCAGACTTGGGTGGCTGTAGCTCAGGTGGCAGAGCAGGTCAGCCACTAACCAGAAGGTCGGTGGTTCGATCCCAGGCTGCTCCAGTCTGCATGCCAAAAATCCTTGGGCAAGATACTAACCCCGCGTTGCTCTCCGATGCATCCATCGGAGTGTGAATGTGTATGAATGGTAGATTACTTAGTACTTAGGTCAGACAAAAGTGCTTGTGTGAATGGGAGTGATTGGGTGAATGAATTAGTTGTATAAAGCGCTTTGAGTGCTCAGACAGAGTAGAAAAGCGCTATATAAGAACAAGTCCATTTACCATTTACTTGCAGCAGACATGCAGCAATTACAGAGTTTTTAATCGCTGGTTATGAATATGGTTTTTACAGCACACATGAACACATATTGTTTAAAAACCACAGTAATGTTATTGATCTTTTAATGGTTTTCAAATATGCCCTAAACCGTCTCTCGCTCTCTTCCCACTCTCTCTCACACACACACAGGCGCACACACACTTTCTCAAACACAATGACAGATGGGATTTGACAGTTCACTTTGCGTGCCACGCCAGGTGGGGATGACCTTTTAAGACGACTGGCAAAGAGGGAACGAGGAGGAGAGAGGGAGGGAGGAGAGAGTGGAGATAAAGAAAGAATAGCCAGAGACTCCCACAGAGCGCCGTGGAGGCTGTGAGGGATTTGCTCTTTTAAACTGTGAATCTGTGGGCTTTTAGAAATACCACAGCATGTTAAAGTGCTGCTGCTCCAATCTAGTGGAACAAAGTCCTTTCAGTAGCATTTGTTGTTGTTTAAAGAGCATTTCTGTTCAGGTCGTTTTTGATGCTTTTTCCCTCTTCAGTCACTGTTAAAGAAACTGGGAGGAGCCAAGTCGTCCATGCTGACCCCAGTAAACATCACTGGTATCAATACTTCATCTGCATGTAGCTGCAAGCTGAATTTAAGATGTGTCAAAATGAAACGATTACGCACTTTGCAGGTCAGTCAAAACAAACGAGCTTCGTGGATGTGCACACTTTTGTGCTCCTACTTTTTACACTTGTGTTACTAGAAGGTTGTGTTACTGTTTGCACTTCTGTAACTGTGGCTGCACATCTGGATGACAAGCACAACATGTATGATTCGATGCTAATTCTGTCTAAATCTGAGTTATTGTGCACAGTCTGTACCACCATCTCTGTATATTTATTAGGATCTTTAGACGTTTCACTCAGCACGCTGAGAGCTGCACATACTGGCACGCTCCGTGTCTGTGAAGTCAGATTTGATGTCCTCTGGAACGATGTTGGAACGTTTCAAAGTGAGCAGAAAGTGCTGATGTGTTGACGTCGCTCGTCACGTTGTTCGTCCTTTCCCTGAAACGACCCTCTGCCACGTCAGCGTCGACGAGGGCTGTGAAAGCACCCTCGCGGGACACCTTTACAGTACGCTAATAAACACCCAAACACTGTAATTATAGCTCTCCACTTTCTGCTAACAACAACAGCCTCATTGCTCATGTGCAGTGTGATGCAGTGGCACAGACTGTGTCGTGATGGAGATACAGGAGAGAGATTCATTGATATTGGGACTCTCCTCGGGGAATTGGCTCCACGCTGCACGACCCAGAGGTTTCCTGCTTTACTGCATCGTAACACAGTTTAGGTGGAATGAGAACGAGACAGATGCAAGAGACAACACTGACTCAATGTGTTATTTAACTTTCATATGTAAAGTTTTTGAGTCTGAAGAATTTCTCTGGTGATATTTTCCAAAATATACACAAACGTGATTTTTTAACTTGATGAAAAAGTTCATCGAAGTATTTTCTGCATATCAGAAAACTTTTGGCCAAAAAGCTCTGACAGTGAGTTAGTGTATGTTCAAAGCACAGAGGATTAAACGTGACAGTCTTCCTTAAACTGTCTACGTTCTCTTAGCAGAAGCAGAAAACAGCCAAAACTATGGGAAATTACAGCAAAGCTCTGAAAGTATTTGCTCAGCGTTTTGCACGGCTTCATGCTGTCACTATGTAATGACTGTGTGAGGTTGAGCAGAATGCCAGCTTGGATACAGGGGTATGTTCTCTGGTATCCAAACAGCTGCACTGCTGAGATATTTCTGGAAACACGACAAATTCCCACATAATTTAGGTTTTCTGGTATTTTGAATAAAACACTGATTTTTCATAAGAAATGTAAGGATGACATATGTCGATGAGGTGACACTTCCATTAGAAACAAATCAAGTGTACCTCCCATTTATCCCAAAGGGAAGTAGCTCAGTTATTGTCCCTGGACATGAATGTATTGGAATAAGGTACACGAGGGTACCAGGAAGGGCGAGCAGCTCCGATGAGCCTGTGACAGCTGCTGCAAAAACCTCCCAGAGGAGCAAATATAGTCCTCAGACGCTCTATTTCCCTTCTTCTCACACACATATGTGTGCGCACACAGACAGGAAACACGAGCTGAGAAGCGGCTCATTAATACTGCAGGGTGGAATATGAAGTAAGATCTGTTTTTGACGTTTTAGCTCAAAGTGCTCTTTCTGTCTCTGTTAAACTGGAGCATATGTGTGCTCATGTAAATGTGACACACCAAACTGTGGCAGCTCACCGATGGGGATGTAGGTCCACACACACACACTTGAACAGTTGCTTTGCCACGGGCCAAAATCCCAGAATCCACTGCTACGTTTCAACCTTCGACAGGCTGCGAGGGAAAGCGCAGGGAGGCAGAAACAGCTCCGGACTGTAACTTCAAAGACTGCAAAGCTTCCCGCTGCTCCGACACATAATATGCCTTCACGGATTCTCGCATTCGTTATTTTTTGGTTGATGATGCATCGTGTTTCGCTTTAATAATGATATTTTCTCAGCAGCAAGACAAGCATGGAAGAAAAAGCTGGGAGAAGGCACATGAATAATGAAGTGTTATTTTATTTGTAGATAATCCAAAAACCTATTCTTGCAGTCATGCTTTCCCTTTCAAAGATGGGAGCTTCTCCTTCTCTCAAAACAATTACAAAGTTCGCTCTCTGGGCCACGGGACCTGGTTTTATTGGAGTGCTGTGGTTTCAGCAGTGGATGTGACGAAACTGTCGTAGTAATCACAAACAGTATCTGTGTCCTGAGATTACACTGTAACCTCGAGCTGAACCGGCCTTCGAGTCGGGCGGCTAACGTCAGCCCGTTTAATTCTACTTGATTCCAAAGATTAGGTTTACTCTTGTTTCATTTGCACAAAGAGTCCAAATCCCTCTGCTGTTTTTCCTCGGCACTACAAACCAAATGTCTGGGGACAAATATAAAAGCAGACTGATCACCCAGATAAATACAGGACACGGGAAGGAAGGAGCTGGACTGTGAGGCGGAGAGGAAGGGAGCAGACGAGCCTGCAGTGGAGCTGGACGTTTGGAGAATGAGTCAGTCTCAGCAGGTGGGTCGATGAGAGCGGCTGGACGGACTCCCGGCTCCCATGATGCTCCGCAGCAGCGTGTGACAGGACTGACATGACATGGCGTGCTGGCTGCGACGCCGAGAGTCCAGTTACCGCCGGCTTTACGGCGCACGGCTCTCCTTTCAATGAACCTGCCAGGTGGTGCCACGAGCTTAGACACACACGCCTGAGATGAGACGGCCCACCCTGCAGTTATCCCTGCCTGGATTGGTCTGTTTCCCAGTTACTGAAGTTGTGCACTAAGCAGCTTCCTGAGCAGGAAGCAGAGCTAACCTGAATAAAATACAACATTAGGTGATTTCTCACTGCAGCGTGCACCATATGGGGAGGCCTGCTTTGTGTTTGTGTGTGTGGTGTATGTTTGGGAGCATACAAGTGTAATTTTATTAGCCTGACACAACTGTGTGGTGCACATGAAGTCATTTGTTAACACACAGATGAACCAGAAACGTGGAGCAGACAAGCTCCTCTGCAAGCTGCACATGCAGATGGTCAACACACACCCAGACAATGGGGGAATGCACACACACACACGCGCGCGCGCGCGCGCACACACACACACACACACACACACACACACACACACACACAAACGCACGCATGCACGCACACACATGCACACACACAAACGCATGCACACACCCAGACAATGGGGGAATGCACACACACACACACACACACACACACACATCCCCGTTCAGCTATCTTAGTGAGGACCTTCATTGACATAATGCTTTCCCTAAACCTAACTGTAACATAACTGTAACCCTGACACTAAAACCACAGTTTGAGCCTCAAAAAGGCCTTTAAATGTGTGAGGACCGGGTTGTGTGTCCTCACAAGTATAGTAGAATGCAGATTTCAGTCCTCACAAAGATAGCTAGACAGGAACAAACAAACACACACACACACACTTCTTTGCCCCTGTCCTAGTAAATATGAAAGCTCTGCCTGTGATCTATTAAGTCTGCACAGGCAAAGATTTCTATTCTTTTAATTAACTTTTTCCACATTACAAAAAGATTTAAGCACATTGAAGTCACAGACACGAGCTTGCACACAAACACACAACCATAAACCAACACGAGGCACAGAAACCTCTACGTTTGGCAGCTGCTGTAACGATGTGCAGTGGCAGTGCTGCTGGTATTTACGTTGATATTTCTGCAGGGCTGAAGGTCTGGACCAGGGTCGTGGATAATGACTGAGTTTAAATGGCAGCCTGTGATTCCATTCCCTGACGGCCACTGAGGAGTCGACACCGAGCAAACCTCTGGAGAGCTTCTGTACTCTCGAGAGGACCTGCTGTCATGATGCTGCTGCAGGTAGCATCGCACACACAGGTCGGTGTGTAAGTGTGTGCGTCTGTGCATAACAGAGACAGAGTCAGCTATTGATTTTCCAATCCTGCTGTTGGCGCTGACTTTATGGGTAATGTAGAAAGTTCGCATCTGTGCACGTGAGCGAGCACACGAGGATGCATCCACGCTCCTGTGTGTGTGTTACAGTATCTGTGTGCAGGTGTGTTTTGCACACTACAAGAGTCGTATTCTTGTTGTTTGCTCCATACTCAGCAAAGTCTTCTTTAAACAACAAGAGTATTCATATAGAAAGATAAAAACCTGACGCTACAAGACTTTAACACAACAGTAAGAATGAGGATTAAATAGCAACACTTGGATAACTTCTGATGGGTGGAGTCAGACTAATCCAATAGTTTTTACTGTAGTGACGATATGAGGCAAAGCAGGGGAAGCAGCTACAGACTGGACTGTGTGTGTGTCTGTGTGTGTCTGTGTGTGTCAGTGACAGAGCACCTCGGTGCCCTCCTCGGTTCACTCGACTGCCTCCTGAGATGAGCCCATTCTCTCGCCCCGCCTCGCCCCCTCTGTGCCCTTTGATAAATTGGGCTGAGGTGGGTCCCCGACTACCTCGCTAACTCGAACCGGACGCGACCATTTCCCAGGCGGGGTCGTGAGCAAAATCGATTGTTGAAGGCATGAAATTGGGAGAATCTTAAGCAAGCGAGAACTAAAATGACTGAAAGCTTGAGATTTAAATTTCCTGACGCAAAAGAGAAGCTGCAGGGAACGAGGTCTATTTCTGTGACCTCCGCCGAGGAGGGTGTGTGTGTGGTAGCGCGTGTGTGTGCGCCATTCATTCAGTTTGTAACAACAAAAAGAAAAGCTTGAAGTGTTGATTGAATGCTAATAAAATGTTGTTGGGTGTAGACAAACTTTGATCCTTACAAGTGTGCTGTGCATTGTCAGCATGTGTACTTCTGCTGTCAAACACTGACCTGAAGATGCAAATATAATAATGCTGTATGGAGCTATTTAAAACAATGTTTCTTACTAACTCATTCACACACTGGATGATGTTTGGGGATCTACTAATGATGACAGTATGAGCATGGATACATGTTATGAAAAAGTATCTTTTTTTGGAAACAAAGTAACATTTTGATCAAATCTCTGTTAAACAACGACATAAATGCTATATTATCCACATAAATAAAAAATAGTTATATTCAGCAATATATCATCTATATTAAAATGGGTTTTAAGAGGGAAAACACACTTTTTTACACTTCAAATTTGTGTCAGGGTTCCTCAAACCCAACACAGACTGCGTCAGCTTCTCCACAAAGCTTTAAAACTCGCGTCATCACAGCAATTTAAAGCTGCTCAGACTAAAATATCTGGGCTTTCGTCTCCGCAGGTAAACCGTTCTGAACAGAGGTCTAGAAGTTGTTCATACGATTTGGCTGCTACCTGTTATTCTTATCTTACAAACTGTGACCTGTGATTGTAAGATAAGCGTTTGCAGTGACACAATGAGCTGATAGAAGATCTGATATCTGTAAACTCCTCGGTGGCTTTGAAGAAACAGCGCGTCTGCAGCCTTAGTCGTAGTTACCGTAGCGCGATGACTGATGTGAAATGTGCCGGGGTCACAGCACTTTAATGGAGGTGAAGCTGCGGGAAAAATGCTCCTTGATGAACTGAAACGTGGCAGAGTGTGACATGTGTGACAAAGCATTTCATTTGTGTTCCCTGCACAACAGCAAGTCTGCTCATAACAAACAGCGTGATTAAGAGTGCAGAAGAAAAGAGTCGTTTAACATGCAGCAGATCACGGAGTTTAATGTCTGTTTATTCCTGCGTTTTATTCTTTTTACTTTATGCTTTTATGCATTTCTTCCATTAGTATATTTAGCACGCCCCTCTGCCTTGTTCCTCTCATTTATTATCATGCACCTTGTTTTCCCAGATCCAGATAACAAAGCATATAGCATAGCAGATAGAAGGGCACCTTTTCAAGTCAGACAGTCGTTTGCTCTGGCAAATACAGACAGATCTCAGCCATCAGACAGATATTCACACCACATCAGCTCAAAACAGTAACTAGGTCATACGTAAGCAGGGTAAATGACGGGCTAATCAATGGCTGCATATTGTCGGGACCTTGAGCCCTCTCTGATTCAATTACTTGCTATGATGAAGAAGGGCAGCCAGGCAGGGCGGCGGGCAGGCCAAGCCCACAACACTGTGATTAATGGGGCCAGGGCCAAGGAAATGGGTCATAGAGACAGAAAGCAGAGGAGACGGAAACAGGAGAGACCAGAAAGGGGACGATAAAAAGAAAAGGAAGCAGAGAAAAGAACAGGAAGGAGAGGAATAATGGGAGGAGAAGCGACAGAAATGACAGAAGTAGTAAGAAAGTGAGGATGGATGTGACGTACGCTGATGTTTGTGGCATGACATCATTGCTCTGTTGCACTGTGAGGTTACATTCCTGCTACTGTGGAAAATACGTTCACACACGTATCCAGATACAGGACAGTGTTGATAAGAGGATGCATTCACTAAGCATGTGTATGCGTCACTATAACTAACAGACAATGGATTAGGTGAGCAGAGCCAACGCTACACGGCAGCTTCGCATAACCATCCGAGACTGAGATGTTTGTGGTTTGTAACTGTGAATTTATCTCACTGCACTGGTTTCCACAGTTGGTGATGGGTGGTGCATCTGTAACTTACAGATGTTCCCATATTACCACATCTGGTTCAGTCAGACGGTTTGAAAGGAGGTGAAACTACAGTTGGAGTTTGGTGTCCAAGCCCAGAGTTCATCACTCACCACAAACACGCGGCATTAACAAGTTGGGGAGTGATGAGTAAATACCCCCCCAGAAACTAAGGTGGGTGCTTGGGCGGTGGAAGGGTGGGACAACAAGCAGCACTGCAGGTGAGCATAAGCACCATCATTTAATAGGTGGAGGTGTGGCTTAAACTGACTGTTAGATTCTTCATTTCATTTATTTATTTCACACTTGGTACAACAGTTTCCACAGTTAGTTCTTTCAGACAAACCAAACACACTTTCTATCAGTAAAGCAGGAAGAAGAAAATATTCTTATTAAACCCCGCCCCTATCTACAATCCACCAAAAATCAAGGAACAAACTAACGTTAACATTTATCTACGGTCCTAACAACACATTTAATCAGAATATACTCCACATAGTAACAAGGAGAAAAGATGAGTAAATAAAATAAACGAGACAAAAAATTAATGGATCCTTTTTCAATGAACTCCAATTTCATTCACATTCTTCATATTGAGTTATTGTTTTAGACAGTAACACTTTTTAAAACAATGTAAATTTATACAATTCTTTAAATTATAATGAAGAGAGTCCTACAGTTGTATACTCCTACCGCTGGACTCATTAATCTTTGTGTGGTCATAGCTAACTGATGCTTAAAATAACATTTCCTTCTGCTGTCTTCTCCCCCCGAACATGTTAAAAATACTCTTTGTAACTTAGAAGGCAAAATATTATTTTTAGCCTTAAACATAATTAATAGTGTCTGTAGTTTCACTAAATCTCCTAATTTTAATCATTTCGATTTTATAAATCATTTATTTGTATGTTCTCTATATTTAACGTTATGAATCATTCGTATCACTTTCTTCTGTAGTTTAGAGGTTTTATAGTATTCTCATATGTATTCCCCCAGACTTCAATACAGTAACTAAAATATGAGAAAAACAATGAAAAATTTAAAATGCACATTGTTTTGTAGTCTAATAAATGTCTTACATTTCCCAAAATATAAATGTTTTTAACCATCTTCTTTCTAATATACTCAACATGTGATTTACACGTCAGATTTTCATCTACTATTACACCCAAAAAACGAAATTCAGTAACTCTATCAATCAATTCTCCATCAATGGACATAATGATCTTCCTCCTTTACACGATTGCCAAATATCATGAATTTAGTTTTTGTCAGATTCAAAGATAATTTATTTACATCAAACCATTTTTTTAATCTTAACATCTCAGAAGTCATAATTTCAACCAAATCTTTCAAATTCTCTCCAGAGCAATAAAAAGTTGTGTCATCTGCAAATAAAATAAAATGTAACCTTTTTGATACGTCACAGATATCATTAATATATAAATTAAAAAGTTTAGGTCCCAAAATAGAACCTTGAGGAATGCCACATACAATCTTCAATCTTTCAGAGGTGTTACCGAGATAATGTACATATTGTGACCTATTTTCTAAATAACTCCTTAACCAATTCAATGCCTCTCCTCTCACACCATAATTATACAATTTAGAAATCAAACTATAATGTTGTAACGTGTCAGAAGCTTTTTTTAAATCAACAAATCCCCCAACTGTGTATTTATTATTATGGGTTGCAGATGAAATATCGTCAATGAAAGTCAACGATGCTAATGCCGTTGATCTATTTTTACGAAATCCAAATTGATTTTCATTTATTAGTTGATATTTTTCAATAAAACTTTGCACTTTTTGTGCAAGTCTTTGCACAAAAAGTTTTTCAAGCACTTTTGAAAGCTGTGACAAAAGAGACTCTGGCCTATAGTTGTTAAAACGATGCTTATCTCCTGATTTATATGAGTGTGTCACTTTTGCCACTTTCATTCGATCAGGAAATACTCCTGATTGTAACGAGAGATTCAAACTATAGCAAAGAGGAATACTTATACAATCTAAAGTCTTTTTATGTACAACCATGTCTATACCATCACAGTCAGTAGATTTTTTATTTTTAAAGTTTTCTACATTTGCTACTATTTCTTTCATGGTAATATCAGCTAAGAATATAGAATTAACCGCTCTACTTTCTCCTTTCCAGACTTCTTATTCTGGGTCATCATTTTTTCTAATTCAATTTGCTAAAGTAGGTCCAACATTTACAAAAAAGGAAGTGAATTCATTTGCTACTTCAGTCTTGTCATCGACAACTTGATTATTCTTAATGAAATAAATAGGCCGATCTGAGGGTGTGTTTTTGTTACCTAATACTTAAAAATATTCCAAATACCAACTTATTTTTATAAACTTTATATTTCATTTCCGCATTCTTAGTTCTCTGTGTTATATAGTCCCTATATAAATTATTTTTCTTTTTACACGCATTTGCAAGACCCTTAGTTATCCAAGGTTTCAAATTCTTATTCTTTTTCTTATACTTAAATGATACCAATGGACAATGTTTATCATACAAGGCCAAGTAAGTATTTAAAAAAGCTCCATATGCAGCGTTGACCTGAAAATGTATTAGCTGTTTCAACCGTATCCCTGAATTGCTATAATTGAATATCTTTTGACCTCAAGAAAGAAAGGGATCCTTAGCAATCGCACATTTATTTATTGACATATTTTAAAGTCTGTTGATCTTTTCTTCTTCCACGTCCATTTTACAACTTCCTCTTGTCCTTTTCCACCTGAAGTAGCATCTGTTCTTATAAAGGATGAACTAATTGTTTAGACTCATAGCCATGATTGGTCGTAACCGTCTGCCTCTCTTGGTAATGTTATCTCGCATAAACGTCCAATTCCTCCAGATCCTTAATCGCTATAACTTTGGCTTCTTCTGTTGTTCCATTAAGTTTAGTCATCACTTTACAGTTCCTGGTCCAGGTTGCTTGAATCTTTTTCCTGTAAAATGCGAGTTTGTCTCGCAATATCTGCATTTCTTTTTGTAAGATGTTCATTCAAATATACTCGGCTTCCTCTCAAAAGGCTGGACCGCCTCAGCAAGTCAACTTTGTGTTTACGGTTTACAAATCTCACTACAATTGCTGGAGGAGCATTAGTGTGCTTTCTAGGAAGGGTAAAGCATGCATATATATTATTACTGTGCAGGGGAAGTTTTTATTCGAAAAGAGTGCATCATTGGTTTATGAGATGAAGAGAATTGTTAGATTCCTGGATTTATTAGTCAGATGCATTTCTTTCTTTTATTTATTTTGTTTGCATCTTCTTGATTCCTACCTCCCCCTGTAAGCTGTGAGTTCCAGTGGTCCTTTCCCTTCAGCAGTCTGCTTTGTCTAACCTTTTTAACTTGGATTTCCTTTCATGTTCCAGCCTCTCTTCTTTCCCAGTATCACTTTGGTCTCCCACTCTCTCTCCAGGTTTCTCTGAACCTTCTTTTTCACTTCCTCTGTCATGCCACCTGGCTTTCAAAGTCTGCCATTGATATTGTGTGTGTGTGTGTGTGTGTGTGTGTGTGTGTGTGTGTCTGTGTGTGTGTGTGTGTGTGTGTCTGTGTGTGTGTGTGTGAGTGAGAGAGAGATGAAGACAAAGGTAGCCTGCCAACACAGGTAAAAGGCATTCAATCAGAGTGGAAACAGATTGTGAATTAGACTGATTCAGTTAGCCAATCCCTGCTGAGCAGATACACCCAGACAGGAAGTGATCTGGCTGATAATGATGTGTTCGCTCGAGTTCTGGAGTAAAACTGTTCTTATTTTTCTGTTTGTTTGTTTGTTTGTTTTCTTTTTCAGACCCCTTCTGACATATTATCTCTACATAATATTTTATCATTATTTGATTATTTCGTTTAAATCCATAAATTAACTGAAGCCTGTGAAACTTGCAGAAATTTCCGTTTCACCTTAAGTTGAGTAAAATTTTCCACCTTGAAGTGTTTCGTCGTGTTATCTCAAAGGGACACAAGTCTACTTGAAAGCAGCTAATGTTTTATAGAGCGTTACAAATAGCCAAATCAATGTCTCTCTAATGTTGTTTGAATGAGGTGGTTCTCACCAGCAGGAGGGGGAAAGAGATTACTCTCGTATAGATTATGTGCCTGAGAATGAGCACATTTGTTAAGCACAGACAACATCCTCAAAGTCACCACGACACTCTACTCCTGTTCCAACAGTAATTCATGGATTCATTACTAGAAAATGGGATAATAGTTAGACTCACTGTTTCTCAAACACCTGACAGGAGGTCATAAAGAGCTCATATGAGCTTTGTAATTACCGCTGGTCGATTGATCCTCCTAATGTTTCAGAGATGGCAGAAAAAGGCAGACAGATTAAATCAAGCTGTGGAATTAATTAGATTCATTTAATTGGAAGGATCAATTTGAGTACAACAAGGCGTCGATACAATAGCTCACTTCAAATTCAAACAGAAATGAGGCAGGTCGAATCGTCTTGCTTTTCACGCATGCACAGGACTGGAACGTAAGCGTTTTTGGCCGTTTCAGTGTGGACGCACAACTCTGTGAAAACGACTGATACCGCTAGTGTGGACGCAGAGCGCTTTCAGGCGAAAACGCCGTTTTCAAATCTATCCAGGCTAGTGTGGACGTAGCCTAAGAGGAGCATTCAAAGGCGAGCGTCTGTTGGCCAGGCCTGTGTCCGTGAGGCTTGGTCGGGCAGAGAAAGAAATGATATGGATCCAACAACCTGTGGGCCCACCACCCACATGGACTGGCATTGGGCTCAAGTGGAGTGTTAACTGGCTGGTGTGCAAAGTTGGTGAGCTAGGCAAGTAGACCCCCAACACTGCAGACTGGTTTCTGGAACAAGCACCATCAGCTTGCTGGCAGGTAATGGTAAATGGACTGGTTCTTATATGGTGCTTTTCTACTCTGGGCAGTCAAAGCGCTTGACTAGGAACCTGAGCTAGGAGGTGGAGTATTACCATCTATAGTTGGGCTCACTTCCATGCACAGCAAGAACTCTAGAACCAAACTCATAGAGAAGGGCTGGACTTTAGTCCTTTCTGATGTGGCCCATGTAAAGAAACTGCTGGGGGGTACGGGCAGTAGCGTTTTTTTATACGGGCGACATCGTGGTGGGGGGCGGCACCACGGGCATGCTGCCCCGACGTCAGCCAGCACATACTGGGAATGGCATAGGCACCGATTGGTTTTCTATCGCCCATTTGCTGGGAGTAAGGGCGCCCTCCGTTTGCGAGGTGTGCCTGCTGCTGGCGGTACAGGAAGGAGAGGGCGGGGCAGCGTGGGATTCTCTGACTGGCTGGAGCAGCGTCCAATAACCAACTAGCAAAATAAAACAAAATTAAAACAAACCAACAAACATGAAAACACCAGACATCATGATACAGACTTATAATTTGCACCGATGTTTTTTCGAAATTCTATACACGAAAAGTGAGCGCGAGAGCCCTCGGTGCGCCTGCTCGCTGCTGAAGTCAAAGTAAACTTTATTGTCATCTCCGCTACATACAGTCCAGTATATAGAGAGACGAGACGACGAGGCTCCAGTTACAGCAGTGCAAGTAAACAAACAACAAATATAAGAAGAGTAAGAAAATAAATATACACTTCAGGACTAGGAGTAAAGGATCAATAACAATTTAAAATTTATAATTTACAGTTTGATGATTTAAAGTCTCACACACAACCTGTTGACAGGGGAGGGGCCGGCTGCTTCCAAATAGAGCACATTTCATTTATAATGTTGTAAATCCAAGCCCATCATGTATTCATGATTTGAATCCTGGGGTGTGCGAAATCTCATCTCCGTACAAATGTAACTACACGTTGCATTGATGCAACTATTGTGATTGGCTTGTTCACGCCCATCTGCTCCTCCTATGCGTGTCTGATTACAGTCAATCAATCAATCAAACATGTCTCTATATAAGGAGTTATAAGGATTTCTGAAACTATCAGAATGAATGTGAATGCACAGAAAAGAGAAACTTGCTTGCCCTTAAAACCCAGACTACAACAAAGAATAGGAGGAAAAAAGTCCCAGACTTGGTGTTTTATTTGCAGTTACTGCTGCATATAAAAATCCGGGGCATGACTACAAGGTAATTAAAACATAATGCACCTTGCACATAAATGCTGGCGATGATGTCAGCCACTTGTGTAGGTCATACCATAGGCTCTAAATCAGGCCTTAGTCTGCCGCCGCTGCAACCTGACTTTGGAAAATTTGGATAACAATCCTAATTCCAAAGCAAAGATGAATTATTTTCACTGTGTACATCTACAGTCACACACTTAAAGAAACTCCTCACTCCTGACACACACCAGCAAAGGTCTGGAGGCAATCCTTTTGTTTGATTCACGTTCTTCAACATGACAACACGCTTCTAAACTCACATGGAGGAAGCACTCCATCAGTTTGAGGCATTGAGGCAGAGCCGCTGAGCAGGTGGCTAAATTACAGTCCTGCAGCTTGAGTGTGTCACATGCTTCCAGACTCTATTCCAGCCCATTTAACTGACAGACACTGGGACGCTAAGGCATGTGCTTTCCTCACCCAATTATTAAGACGTTGGAATTTAAAAACTGGTCCCAAATGATAAAGATAACCCAACTCAAGAAGAGACAGGGCGCTGCAAATGTCTGCAAACATGAGGATTGTTTGAGCTGTCCAACACTTTTTTCTTTTAATTGCTGCACAGCACAACCTCCGACGATGGTTCTATGACAAACACGTGGTGACGGTAAAAGGATGTATGCAGTGTGTGCAGAATAAAGTGTATTCAATATAAAAGGTTTTATAATGGCTACCAATCGTAAACAACACCTGCAGATGTTAAAAAAGAAAAGCGTACGGCTCAGTAACACTTTGCTATAACCCCCGACTTCTGTCCTATTTAAAGGACATAACCCTGTTGTGGGACTTTGCCAGAGGTGCATCTCTCACCAAAACAACTGCAGAGCCACATTACAGTACCCCCCCACCCCCCACCCCCCCACCCCCCAGTGCTTGGTGCTTTCCAAGCAAAAAATATGTGGTCCTTCTAAAAATACCTGCTTTAAAATCCTTCAGAGAGCTAATGCATACTCATGACTCTATGCAAATGTTCATCATCAGCCTTTGACTAATAGGGAGTTAATTAATGCAACAACGGGGAGCAGAGCCACAGTGTGCACTAACAAACAGAGCAGGGGCATGCAGGGAAATTAACTCTGATCAAAGCCCCTGGTTTACTTTTAATCTTAACAAAACATGTTTTTAAGTTTGCGGCAGATTGTTCCTGATGCATAATTAAAGTGACACTGCAGTAGTTTTATAACACAGCATTTCAGCTGCTGTAAGTGGGTTGAGCCCACTGCAGCCGTCAAAGGATGTCTATGTGCCACTTTTTAAAGCCAGTGTTAGAAAATAGGACTGATGCTCTGGCATGTGTGGAACAGCAAAAAAAGAGAAGAGAATATGTTCACTTAGTTCTTGTCCAGTCGGTGGACAAATGCACAGCCTGCCTACTACCTGACACTCCACAGAACTATGTGGGATGTTCTGGCAGGTAATGGGAGACACCTTTTGTCTATTGCTGTATCACAGGTGGCATTTAACCAATCAGATCAGCAAACCACCACCTGTGAAGACAGCTGGTGAATCAAACTCAAACTGTTTTCCACTGAGGAAACGTTCATCTTTGTTTGAACCCTCTGTGGTTCCATTAACTTAATACTGAAGCAGGGATGGACACTAATCTCTTCAGAAGCCTTCATGGTTGTTTTTAAAGGACTGTCGTCACACATGAAACACACCTGTAGATGTCATGAGGTTCTGCCGCAAGCTCACCTGCAGAGACACAACCTCTGGCTGTTGAACCATAACTTCCTCAGTCTGTGCAACTTTACAGAATCAGTATCTGTAAATGTTACATGCATGCAGTGTTTCAGTACATACACTTATATTAAGCACTTTGAAGGCACAGAAGACGAGGCACACACTGTATCAATACTCATCCCAACTTTTATATCCAGTATACAAACAGTGCCCTATATTCATGCTCCTTGTGCAGCGCAGCTCAGAGCTCACACTGGCTTCACACACAGAAGAAACATGGATCATGGCCCACAGAGGGTTTGAGACCATTACCACCAACAATGACTGAGTTGATTAGGGTTCCTTGATTTATGTGCGTGTTTGTGTACAGAAATATTTTCCAGTAAAACATCGGAGCCTGAGCTGGCTCGGACAAATGCACCAAATAAATCACTTTAATTAAGACTATTTTTGTCACTCCACAGTTTTTCCACTACGGTGCACAAATCTCGCACAAATGTCACCTCGTTTTTAAAAACACTTCTTATGGGTAAAAGTTATTATATTCATAGGAGCTAAAGTGTGCAGTTCAACCTGCATTAATCCATGCATTCAAAGCTGCAAGACATGCATATACAGTGTATATACTACTGGCTCACAAACGCTCTCTGGCTGCATATACAGCATCGGTCATTTTCAAATGTTGCAGAGTTTATGAAAGACACACATGTGTTCATTCTTCACAATATTAAAGTGCAGAATACTGGTTAAAAAGCAAAGACACAACACGTCAACGTCAGTTTTGTAACATGCTCCTATTGCCATCTCTAGACCCAGCAGTCTTAGCTAATTATAGGCCAATCTCCAACCTTCCTTTCATATCAAAAATCCTTGAAAGAGTAGTTGTCAAACAGCTAACAGATCATCTGCAGAGGAATGGTTTATTTGAAGAGTTTCAGTCAGGTTTCAGAGTTCATCACAGCACAGAAACAGCTTTAGTGAAGGTTACAAATGATCTTCTTATGGCCTCTGACAGTGGACTCATCTCTGTGCTTGTCCTGCTAGACCTCAGTGCAGCGTTCGATACTGTTGACCATAATATCCTATTAGAGCGATTAGAACATGCTGTAGGTATTACAGGTATTGCACTGCAGTGGTTTGTATCATATCTATCTAATAGACTCCAATTTGTGCATGTAAATGGAGAGTCCTCTTCACACACTGAGGTTAATTATGGAGTTCCACAGGGTTCGGTGCTAGGACCAATTCTGTTTACATTATACATGCTTCCCCTAGGCAGCATCATTAGAAGACATAGCATACATTTTCACTGCTATGCAGATGACACCCAGCTCTATCTGTCCATGAAGCCAGATAACACACACCAATTAGTTAAACTGCAGGAATGTCTTAAAGACATAAAGACTTGGATGGCCACTAACTTTCTGCTTCTTAACTCAGATAAAACTGAGGTCATTGTACTCGGCGCTGAAAAGCTTAGAAATATGGTATCTAACCAGATTCTTACTCTGGATGGCATTACCTTGGCCTCCAGTAACACTGTGAGGAACCTTGGAGTCATTTTTGACCAGGATATGTCCTTCAACGCACATATTAAACAAATATGTAAGACTGCGTTCTTCCATTTGCGCAACATCTCTAAAATTAGAAATATCCTGTCTCAGAGTGACGCTGAAAAACTAGTTCATGCATTTATTACTTCCAGGCTGGACTACTGCAATTCATTATTATCAGGATGTCCAAAAAACTCACTGAAAAGCCTTCAGTTAATCCAAAATGCTGCAGCAAGAGTACTGACAAGGGACTAGAAAGAGAGAGCAGATTTCTCCTGTTTTGGCTTCCCTTCATTGGCTTCCTGTTAAATCCAGAATTGAATTCAAAATCCTGCTCCTCACATACAAGGTCTTAAATAATCAGGCCCCATCTTATCTTAATGACCTTGTAGTACCATATCACCCTATTAGAGCACTTCGCTCTCGCTCTGCAGGCCTACTTGTTGTTCCTAGAGTATTTAAAAGTAGAATGGGAGGGCAGAGCCTTCAGTTTTCAGGCCCCTCTTCTGTGGAACCAGCTTCCAGTTTGGATTCGGGAGACAGACACTATCTCTACTTTTAAGATTAGGCTTAAAACTTTCCATTTTGCTAAAGCATATAGTTAGGGCTGGACCAGGTGACCCTGAATCCTCCCTTAGTTATGCTGCAATAGATGTAGGCTGCTGGGGGATTCCCATGATGCACTGAGTTTTTCCTTTCCAGTCACCTTTCTCACTCACTATGTGTTAACAGACCTCTCTGCATTGAATCATATCTGTTATTAACCTCTGTCTCTCTTCCACAGCATGTCTTTATCCTGTCTTCCTTCTCTCACCCCAACCGGTCGCAGCAGATGGCCCCGCCCCTCCCTGAGCCTGGTTCTGCCGGAGGTTTCTTCCTGTTAAAAGGGAGTTTTTCCTTCCCACTGTCACCAAAGTGCTGCTCATAGGGGGTCATATGATTGTTGGGTTTTTCTCTGTATCTATGAAGCGCCTTGAGGCGACTTTTGTTGTGATTTGGCGCTATATAAATAAAATTGAATTGAATTGAATATTGTGCTGCAGAGTGTTGAACAGTTACAGCAGTTTAACGGCTGCTTTAGTAAAAGTGTTAAACAGTGATGCTGTTCTCCCAGGAAACTAAAACAAAACATTAAAAACTACCCAGACTATACTGTAAAATACTGGATAAGAAAGGCCTGCATCAGGCCTTTGATGGAAACAGGCCTTTCCATCAAAGGCCTGTTTTCAAACATTACAAGAAAAATATGAGCTAGAAAAAAGTGATTTTTTCAGATACCTACAATTACGGCAGTATTTGTCCTCAAAAGTGACTAAAGAAATTAATACACAATCCAATGAAATAATTAATCTGATTTCACAAACATACTATAAGGGATGCAAGTCAGTTATCTCTAAACTCTACCCGGGCATATTGAAAAGTAGGGGAACTTCAACAGATTATATAAAGGGAAGATGGGAGAGAGAGTTGTCCTCAGTTATAACTTCTGAGCAATGGGACAATATGTGTGAGACCATCTCAACCTCATCCTCTGCATACTGGCGAGAATTTAGTTGGAAAAACCTGGTACGATTTTTCATAACACCAAAACAACAAACACGAGGAAATTCTTCATGCTGGAGGAGCTGTGGGGAAACTGTTGCAAACCATACCCACATATTCTGGTCGTGTCGAAAACTTTCTAAATTTTGGGAAGATGTTATATCAAAGATAGAACAGACTAGAGGCTTTAAATCAAAACAACGGCCTGTCATAACATTTTATGTAGGAGACCTACCCGAAGAATTAACAAGCAATGACAAATATCTCCTGAAGATTCTTACTGCTGCTGCAAAAAAAGCAATTACTCGTAAGTGGCTCTGTACTGACCCCCTGTTCTGGACGACTGGTTGAGCGTCGTTGAGGAGATTTTGTTTGCACCAATAAATGCTGCTGCCTGCAAGCTGCAATCCAGAACATTATTCAGTTTTTGCTTCTATAGTGTAAAAGTCATAGTTTCCTCGAATTATCACGATACAATGTTAAGGTTATACCAACAAACTCTACTATCCACACAACACTTCCAGTGGAAGCTGAGCTCAGCTGCATGTGCTGCGTAATCCTCTAAAGCATTATATACATCTTTCAGAGATCGGTGGCTCATCAGTAACAAAACAACAATTTCCTTCGGGATTAATAAAGTATTCTGATTCTGATTCTGATTGCACATCTCTCCTTGTTTCTACTTTGGAAGTGAACCTGCACATCACTGTTTGTCCTGCAAAGACCAGCAGAGCTCCAAGAAGCCACACTTCACTTTTTATGGTTTAATATGAACAGTAAGACTTGTGAAATGTAGAAAAATGGGTTTCAGTACTGCGACCTCACTCTTTCAGAGATCGGTGGCTCATCAGTAACAAAACAACTTCGTCATCATAGCTTTAAACAGACGCGTCATCAGTAATACACACATACATATTTATTCAGTGAACTTCTCATGATATCAACCTGACCTGAGGGAGTGACACAAGTCATTTCTTTATCAGAAAATGCTGCAATTTGCAAAGGAGAGAAGAGGCAGAAATCTAGTGTCGCCCCACTGTGGGATTTCTGACACACTTACACACTTACACTGCTGCCACTTAGAATGGGAGAAAGTAAACGCGACACACTGTGTAGTAAATAATGACAGGCGCAAAAGTCGTCACGACTCCTGTGATGCCACATAATCAAAACACAATTCTTGCATTTGTTTTTAAAAACACTGGAGTGGAAACAGAAAAATCCATCAGCCTTAAAAGCATCGATTGTCTCCCTGACATCACAATAACACGACTACACAACACACCAACCAAACGATGTTTCTTCTGTTAGATCTTTAGCAGATAATTGATGGGTCCTACGGCTCTGCTGTGTGTCCTCCATCGCTCCATTTATATCTTAATGTCAATAATTGTGTTTATTTATTAATTATATTATATAACTGCCCCTGTATGCAGCCCCACAATGTTTCTGTTTCAATGTTTCTTATGCATACACCACACTCACACACATATATATTGCTTTTTATGTTTTTCCCTCGTTGTATATCGTTTTCTCTTCTCTACTTTTGCACCTTTGTGCAGCTACCCAATTCTGCTGTGCAAGAAACTGCACGATGACAATAAAACGCTCCAAGTCTCTAAGACGGGACGCTTGAGTCAAGAGGCAGCATGTGTGAGCAGCTCAGAGAGCTTCAGGGTGCTGTGAGTGAGTTTAGCCTGCTGCCTGTGGTGGGCATTCATGTGTCTGAAGGATCCATGCGTAGGTATGGGTATATTGTATGGGTGGTGTAGTCTAGTTAGTTAGTTAAATAGTAAGTTAAATAAGTGTCCATTATGACACATGACTATAGTCACCAAGGCCAGGAGCATCGCTGCATTGTACATCTGAAATATCTGTCCACTGTTTAAACTGCGTAATACGTCAGTCATCACACGTCTTACGCCCCCACACAGAAGGTCAGTCTGAGTGTGTGCAGCTCATAAATGTGCAGAACGTCTGCACGAGTTCTTCCTCGGGACATCAGATGTTTTTGAAACATGTAAATTATTTGGCCTTGTTTGCCGTTCAGCATCCTCTTCTCTGCTGCTCCGAGGGATCGCTGCGCTTGTCATCACCTGTTCGATGCTGCCATCTACAGGCACAGCCCGGAAAGGCAGGCGCTCCGCTCACAACAAGCCTCGCCCTGTTTGCCAGGCATTTGGCACACAGACTGAAGAGTACGAAGCTTTAAAGCTCAACCACAGTCGTACAGTCAGCTGAGTCTAAAGGTACGCTGATCCCTTACTAGACTGACAAACAGCAGACTTTGGACTTTACAGTTCAGAGGTCAGAGGGCAGGCGGAGGCAGTTCTTTAGGGAACTTTAGGGAACGTATGGGGCTTCACAACAAATATAGAAAAACACTCAGCAACTATGTGATGTTATAAGGGGCTCATGGTTCCTTCCACATTACCCCTGCTGTTCTTCTTATCTCTCGTCTCATCCAGTAAAGTCGTACAGGAGGTTACACGGATGTCAGACGTATATGTGCTGACAAACCACCTCGTGATTCTTCCTTTCTTCTCACAGCTCTATAAATAGCACTCTATAACATTTGGAGACACAGCTGGTACTGCTGTCTCCATCTGCACTGTATCATAACTGCACCATTGGCTAATACACACACACACACACACGCTTTGATTTTGCACCTTAGCATGATAACGTTTTGATAGAAGTAAAGCCCTCTGGATCTTGCAGGAGATTCAGGCGTTAATAAAAAAACATAGAAACGTTACTTTGCTAACAAACAGCAGATTATTATAGGGATGCAACGATACCAATTTTTTCAAACCGATACAATACCGATACTTGGTACTTGCCGATACTGAGTACAAAAACGATACTTCTACCACACACACACACACACACTGCCCGTGGATTTTCTCTTGACATTTTTCATCGCTTTTCCAAAACCTGAGTTAAAGTTGGCTGTTCCACACTGCTGACATTTTGTTTAGCCTAGCTACAGCAGCCTCCAGTTTCTCTTTTTTTATCTGGAGCTGCCAGTCTCACTCGTCTAACCCTGTGCCTGTTTAGCGCGGGATGTCCCCCTAGTGGCCAATCTAAAAAACTACAACAGAAATGACAAGCCACCCTCTGATTAATGAAATAAGTTAGTATCGGTTCATGGTATCGGTTAACTTTTACGAGTATGAGTACACACACATTTTACAGTATCGGCCCCGATACCCGATACCAGTATCGGTATCGGTATCGGTGCATCACTAGATTATTATGCAAATATCAATCAGCTGAAAATGTCATACTGGGATGCAGAAATATGCCTATGTAAAGTCTATATAGCAGTTCAAAGACTCTCAGCACACTGTGAACCAAGGACAGGTAATCTGTGATGGCACATCCCAGCTCACAGGCTCATCATCGTCCTCTGAGTTTAAAACCAAAAACAATCCTCAACTGCATCCAAAGTAGACAAGAAGCTGATCTGGGGTGAGATCAACGACTCCAATGAGCCTGTCCTGCTTTTAGAAGTTCAGTACAGGTGTCTATGGCGTCTTTTTAAGCAAATTACGTGAAAAAATACAGTTTTTCATGTGTGCAGAAGTACATGCTTATGCCTAGCCTAGCAGATTACTGGCCTACCACCTTTCAGCATCAGCATCTCTTTGAAACTCGGTCAGTGGCCTTCACTCAAGCACTTTTTGCCCTGAAAGACTTACAACAAGTGCAAATGGCTTGCAGCCCCTTAATGATTTATGCAGGCTGGCAAAATGTCACAAAAATAATGCCTCTGCTGGACATCGGGCACACTGCACACGGACTGCGTCCTACCTGTGTGACCTTCTCCGTGACGTTGTGTGTCCGGTCGATGAGTTTGCAGGGTGCTATGATGTCCATCTCCCCCGAGGGCAGAGCGATGAGTGGGTCCGGTTTGAAATCCACAAAATTGAGCGTGATCTGAGGGATTTTGGAGATGGTGCGGTACCGCATGAGGTCGGAGTCTGACGTGGAGTTCAGTATGTTCAACTTGCTGTTTACTGCACCTGGAAACATGCAAATGTTCAACAATCAGGTAAGAAAACCAGCAGGAAAACATTCGATCCCACTCGCGCCGTCTCACCGGTGCTGCTGCTGGCCGGCCGGACGCTTGGCCTCCGGTTCTTCCGATCCCATTCCGGCCTCATGGCCTCGATCTCGTCTACGGAGGAGGCGCGACGCATGCTGTGAAAGCTTTCTCGCGAGCGGCTGTGCGACAGAGAGCAGTTGGAGGCCGAGCCTTCGGGGTTGAGGCTGAGCCGGTGGTGGGGTGCTACGCAGGGTGTGGAATGGGTGAGGGGACCCACCAGGTGGGCTCCGTGAGTTTGATGTGGGGGAACGGCTACTGGAGGCTCGGAGCACAATAAGGTGCGTTGGTCTTCCTGGCGGTCTTCAGGCCAACTCTGTAGCGCTGACCTGGGACACACAAGAGGTGATATTAGCAGGTGAACATGTTCATCTCTGCAGTAACGTTAAGATCAAGCATCTACCTGCTTCCACTCAGCTTCTCCTGGTGATTTAGTGGCAGTGGGGGGAGGGGCAGGAATTCCCCCAGACCTAAGGACTTGGGGCTGCGATGGTCCTCTGGGTGCAGCGACACCGGCGTTGCCGTGGGGATGTGTCCGGCCTCTGCGTCGTCCAGAGAAGCTTTACTGTTGGACAGGGAGCGCAGCAGGGGGAGACGCAGTTTGAAGCCTCGTGGGCGACCTGGTGGTGAGACGGAGGAAGGTGAAGAGTGACAGGTGCACCTCCAATATGGTAGAAATATTATATTAGAATAGTGAGACAAGTACAAACAGCTGGAGGATATTTTCATGCTAGGACAGAGAAAGAGCTAAACATGCATCAGCCTTCAGAATAAAGCTGCAAAACCAATCGACCAGAATGCAGGGGCAGGAACTCGGATTAAAATGTGGGCTTAGCCACAAAGTTATGAGTTACTTGATTCCGGATATTGTTGAGTCCTATTCCAGATGCTGCTCCCCTGGGTTATCCCTCTAGGACATTAACCCTTTAAGACCTACCATAGAACCAAGTCCACCAGAGCTTATATTATATGTTTACATGCTGTGGAGCCATTTTTGGGAGCATTTCAAGTTGCTATACATCAATACAACCATTATAGCCTAAATTTTAATAATATATCTGCATTAAGTGCATAGTAATTACATAAATTGCAAAAAAGTGCAATAAACTACAAAAAAATTGAAAATCGTTTTTGTTTTTTTAACATATATTTCTAGTTAGAGAAATTTAAGAGGCTTATCCCTCAAAACTGTAAATACAAAAAAGTTGCACAAAATAGTTTCCCACCACAGGAAATTTATTTTGAGTGTCTTCATAGTTTTATTTTTGAAATACACCAATTTTTATACACTGCAGGAAAAATGAAAATAAATATTATAATGCAAATTTGCAAAAAAGCAGCATATGCATCAAAATAAACTATTTCCAGCAGTGCAATATGAGTCCTAAGCATCCCAGAAACCACACAGAAAGTCATAAAGTCAAAGATAACTTTTAAAAACACCAGTATAGGCTCATGAGGCCCTGATGGTAAAAAAAACCTACATTTCCGCGAAAATGACGTCATTTCCTGTTTTGGGCAGGTAATGGCGGACATGCGATAGTTCGAGCTGATGGACGTAGGAAGTGTTACAAACAGCTGATCGGATCGGCAAAGCGTGTTTCTGGAATATTATGTTTTTGTTGCTGCAAGTGCTTTTTATGCAGTTTTTGCAAAGTTATATGTGGAAGGAAACTGTGACCGAGGACAAGCTGATGGCATAAGATGTAAGTACAACTCCTCCGGTTTCATATGCAAAAAAAATTATTGCGCTAGCTCACGTGGTTGCAGAGCTACTGGGATTTAAAAATAGTTGCACAAAACGGAGCGTGCTGCTCTGACCGGTTTTAAAGGGTTAAGAGCATAGATCGACGACTACATTTAACACAAATATTCAGGATTTGCAAGAACAAAAGCATCTCACAATAGCAGGACCACCTGGTCTTTCTGGAAGGCAGAACGAAGAGTTGATCCAGGTGAAGCAAAGTGAGCATCACGTCCAATTTGGATTAAAAAACATGGGAATTAAATAAGCAGCAATACATCCCGAAAATGTTCCACACTGAGCCACAAACTACACTTACTGCACACACTCCACTTATACCTCACTGTTGTGGCCATTTTTGTTGAATGTTTATAAAACGCAATTCGTATTCATTTTTGTTTTTTCTTTAAAGTTGTAAGAATATGCTGACCTAGTTTTGTTATGTAAATTTGTAATTAATTTTATTGGAAAAGGTTTTGGAAAGTGATTGGTTTATTGGCTTATGGACCCTCCCATTAATCAGGGGATTAAGAGCACCCTGGAGGGGTGTGGTAAAGATGGTTTTTCCCAAATGTCTGATGGGAAGACGGGAGGGTTAGAAAATGATTTTATTTATTTTTTGACCACTTTTGAAGTTGTTAAAGCAAATTAAGATAACTTTTGTTTAATTGTAAGTTTTAAGAAGTTATTTGGTTGATTTTTGTTTATAATTTTCCACGAAATAAACAACATATGATTTTTAAACAATGGAGTCAGAAGTGCGTCTAAAACAAACCTCCTGTTGCCACCCACGGCCTTTTCTTGGACTTTTTTGGTGTCTGGAACATAAAAGGCCGTGACACTCACTAAACACAATCAGCTATGTGGAGCACGGTGTCTCATTATGCATCACCACATACACAACATTGTGATATTAGGGGGGACAGACAAGTGAAGCTGCCCTTTCTAAAACTACAAATTTAGCTGAGATGCCAAAATATAAGAAAACAGTTTTAATTTTTCTACATGATAAACAAAATGTGTCCGTGTGATTCTTTGGACTTAAACTGTAAGACAAAAATGGTGAAATGACAGAAAAAGTCTGACTGTACTGCAGTTACAGAGTAATTACAAATGTCACTTTTACATTAATGTTTTTTACTTTCCAAACGGTCACACCGTCACACTTTCTGTCTAGTGGGCCAGATTTGAGTTTTTGCTGGGCCAATTTTGGCCCAGGGCCTTATGTTTGACAGCAGTGGTGCAATAACAGAAACTAAAGCTGCATTCACACGAGGGCGTCAGAGAAACGGTGACGTTACAGGAGAAGCACAGAGAAGAACAGACAAACGTCGCGTTCGTGGTTACCTGTGACGAGCCAGGTGGGCAGGCGGTGGTTCAGCTCCTGTTTGTGGTCTCGGTGAGACTCGTCTGTCATGACCTCGAAGTTGAGGATGAACATGATCACCACGCCATCCTCGTTCTTCACCGGCACCACATCCACCATGCACAGGATGCACTGGCCTGCAGGGGGCAGAGCAGCAGATGAGCCTCCGTCACGCTGGGACAAGTTATGATGGCACAGGCAGCGAGGTGGTGGTGTTAATGGAGCAACATCAAAGCACAGATAAGAGCAGAGTTCAAGCTTTGTGTAACGACTTTGTGAACGTCTACATAATCAGTTTGTTGAATCGTGTGAGCGCCTCAAATGCATCCGTGCATCTCACGCTGTGAATTACAAAGGCCTGCTGTCACACACACACTCAAATACACTAAAGTACATGGTTTTCTCTCCTTATTAAATGTGCATCTGTGTTTAATCAGCTCACACACCATCTTCCATACGAGGCTAATCTGCCACACGAGTGATAAAACAGCTAAGTAAGCGTGAAATGAAACCACACACGGGAGAGCGTCACACAAAATAAGCTGCTATTCTGCTTTCAACACCATGAATGTGAGCTTGCAATTGCATTAACATGCATGTGTACACAGCAGCATCGTCATCGTCCTCATCAGCAGCGTAATGTAAAATGATGATGATGACTATTGCAACATAGTATCAAAGTGGAGGGAATTCCACGACATCTATTAAACACATTCTGTGTGCACAGTGAAACCTGTGAGTTTCCTTCTGTCCTTAAAAATGAGCAGAAACTCGACTCAAACTGATCTTATCTCCAAGCAGACATCCTGAATATGACAGCACATAATACAAAATTACACATGAAGTCAAACATATCAGTCCATCATATATGTAAATAAGGTCGTTCCACTTGGTTATTAACCCTTTAAGACCGACCACAGAACCAAGTCCGCCAGAGCTTATATTATATGTTTACATGCTGTGGAGCCATTTTTGGGAGCATTTCAAGTTGCTATACATCAATACAACCATTATAGCCCAGATTTAAATAATATGTGTGCATTAAATTCATAGTAATTACATAAATTGTAAAAAAAAAAAAAGGGCAATAAACTACAATACAATTTAAAATAGTTTTGTTTTTTTAACATATATTTCTAGTTAGAGAAATTTAAGAGGCTTATCCCTCAAAACTGTAAATACAAAAAAGTTGCACAAAATAGTTTCCCACCACAGGAAATTTATTTTGAGTGTCTTCATAGTTTTATTTTTGAAATACACCAATTTTTATATACTGCAGGAAAAACGAAAATAAATATTATGATGCAAATTTGCAAAAAAGCAGCATATGCATCAAAATAAACTATTTCCAGCAGTGCAATATGAGTCCTAAGCATCCCAGAAACCACACAGAAAGTCATAAAGTCAAACACAACTTTTAAAGACACCAGTATAGGCTCATGAGGCCCTGATGGTAAAAAACTACATTTCCGCGAAAATGACGTCACTTCCGGTTTCGGGCAGGTCATGGAGGACATGCAAAAGTTCATGCTTGACGTCTATTCCAACGTAGGAAGTGTTACAAACAGCTGATCGGATCGGCAAAGCGTGTTTCTGGAATATTATGTTTGTGTTGCTGCAAGTGCTTTTTATGCAGTTTTTGCAAAGTTATATGTGGAAGGAAACTGTGGCCGAGGACAAGCTGATGGCATAAGATGTAAGTACAACTCCTCCGGTTTCATATGCAAAAAAAATTATTGCGCTAGCTCACGTGGTTGCAGAGCTACCGAGATTTAAAAATAGTTACGCAGAACAGAGCGTGCCCACTCTGACCGGCTTTAAAGGGTTAAGAAAAGCTCAACCACACATATGAGATACTGGTTACTGAATTATGTGGCAAATGAGCACTGGGCCCCTATTCAAAGAAGATCGTGAGATGCACACTGAAAATATAACTGCAAAATATTCCAAAGACTCCAAATACATGATACATACATGCATGCCATGATTCAAACAGGACCGAAAGTGGACATGTGAACTGTTTTTTCTTTTCATATTCAACAGAAAGGATTTAATTCTATAAATTTACTCTCAAATATTCTTATTTTACTGAAAACGATCCATGAAGTATGTCCTCCTGTTGCACGCTGTTTAAATACATTTCAATCTGTTTTTCTTGACTTTGTAATTCCAAACATCACACCAACAAAACCTACAGTGAAACGCATCCAGTCTGCAACATCAACTTAAAGTACATTAGCGTTTTGAGAACTTAAGCTTTTTAGTTTTGCACCGTAATCCTTCTTTTCTTATCCGTCGCCTTTAAACATGGACGCCTTGGCCACAAACAAAGTTTCTTTCAATTCCCGTCTCATGCCTGATCTGCCCGTCTGCAACTTACCTGCAGAGTGATGGTCAGTGAGCAGCCTCGCAAACGGAAGCTGTGGCAGTTTTCGCAATATGGAGCACTTATTCCGTGCAACCCAACGTGCAGGATCTACTGCACGCCTGCCTGACCCACCCACCAGCCTGCCATTCATCTCACATCATTGCTGGAGAGTGGGGCGAAATCCGATTGGACGACAGCATAATCCCAACACAGGAGGGGAAAAAATATGAAACCCAGGGGAAAGTAGAGGATTACACCATCTGGCCATATCAGCGACGCATGTAAATACGTGCGGGTTTAAATGCGTGCTTGTATGTGCACATGTGTATAGATGAGCAGGCTGATGTTCATTCATAAGTCACTGGGTCGTGTCCGTTCATGTCATTAACAGCGTTCCCTGTGCATCTGTAGCTTTTTTCTTCTTCTCTTGTTTTAATGGCTGAAGGTGTTGGAGCATCACCCCCAAAGCTGCTTTACAAAGCTCTGCATGCACGTGACAAGGACAACGTGCACACGATCTAGCCATTTGAAAGCTTTGGTTTCCTCCGCAAGCGACTGTCCCGTGAAAAAGTGAGTGAGAAGTAAAAGATATTGCAGAGAATATGTCTGAGAATATCTTTTTTAATCAATAATGCTTCAGCTATTAAACAATTTGAACTCTTTTATTATTTTTCTGAATTAAATATGAACAATCATTAATATTCATTCACTGAACTGATGCAGAAACAGGATGGAGTGTCTGTGTTCGGGACTGGCACTGGGACCAGCTTGGGTTTGTGTCTCCTCCAGCAGATTCTTTGAAAAATACTTGAAATTATAATATTATCAACAGATTAATGTGGATTGAATCTTTCCCTCACTGATATAATTAATAATCCGAGTTTCAGGACTGGCTCCTAATCTAATAGGAAATCATTACATGTCCCATGTTTGAGTCAGGATCATTCCTGTATACATGGGAACACTTTGGAAAGCTGGGAAGTTTGTGGGCGGCAGATTTACTAATATGTACACTAACTAACATGAATGCACGCATGCTGTTACGTCCCTCTGCAGCCTCTAATCTGCTCAGTGTGTTCAGCTGGTGCTAATTGGCCACACCTAGTCAGGTGTGGCCAAGCGTCCAGAGAGCTCACTAGTCTTTGCCTTGGTGGTACCAGCCATTTGAGCCAACCTGCTATTCCATTTTAAGATAAAACCTCTTCCCACCCACACTCTGGTATTCATCTCCTTTTTTATGTTGCGGCTTTTGAGCCGGGTCGTAACATAACGGGGGCTCGTCCGGGATTTGAACCCGGGACCTCTCGCCACTAAAGTACAAAAGGAACCTGGACTCCCACTCTGGTTGCAGGGCCTCCTCATTAACATCCAGCAGGAAGCCACTGTGTTATTACTGTCTTAGCTGTTCCCAGGACTGCGCTCTTCTGGACAGAGATCTCCGATGTTGTTTCCGGGATCTGCTGGAGCCACTCGCCTAGCTTGGGAGTCACTGCACCGAATGCTCCGATTACCACGGGGACCACCGTTACCTTCACCCTCCACATCTTCTCCAGCTTCTTCAGAAGTACCCCAGCACTGGTACTTCTTAAGCTTCTCGTGTTCCTTCTTCCAGATGTTGCTGTCATTCGGAATCACTACATTCCGAATGACAGCAACATCTGGAAGATATATATCTATGGTCGTGTCCAAATTCATGGGCTGCATCCTCCTGAGGACCCAGCCTTCGCGGTCTACGTGGGCCGGGTCCTCAGAAGGTCGGGTAGGCCGGAAGTAAACGGCTGGGAAAATTGGACGGTCTAGCCTTCTGATTAGCGTCACCGCTGTCTCGGTGGAGTTTAATAAACTCGGCCGTCTGCTCCTTGCTATCTAAAATATAACAGGACACTGGAGGAAACTCTCAACTGTCTCACACTTCTGTTTAATCAGTTTTCTGTTTGACGTTTATTCAGCTGTGTGAAAACCACCCAGGGGATTAATAAAGTTTTATTTTATCTAATCTAATAACTTTAATCTCAGCCAAACCGATTTACTCACGAACAAAGAAAACACTGAAAAAAGCCCAACAATAACATTTTAGGTTGTCTAAGTGACTTATATATTACGTTTAACCCGAGCAGCGAAACTCCGCAGTGATCTGAAAATGATGTGCCGGGAGTTGTGCCGTTCTCGGCGGCTTCAGTGACCCTCGAGCTCCCGGCTTGCTATCGAGCTGGTGGGTAACAGACGTCTCCGAAAACGTTGAAGCACTTTTGCAAATATGCGATATCTTGATAAACCGAGCAGATATTTGATGTTTACACAGCTACTTTCTCGCCTGAAAATATGTTAAAAGTTTATTTTGTGACCCAGAAAGATTAGTAAGAGTAATTTTAAAACTTAGTAGCGGCCGCCATTGTTGGAAACTGGAGTTTGGCTGGGCCGCGCTATGAATTCTGGGATATGGTAGGCCACGAAGGACACACCCGACCCATCCTTCACACTCGGGGAAAAGGAGGACGTGTTTGTCGTCTGCATTCGGAGGAGTCTACGAATTTGGACAGCCTTCGGCGCGTCGCTGTGACGTAATCGGTCTACAAATGCGGCCTCAGGAGGATGCAGCCCATAAATTTGGACACGACCTATATGTACATAGCGCAAACCACTGCAACAGTTGCCTCAAGGCGCTTCGACTGTAAGGTAACAACTCCACAGCATATGAGTGAAAACCCTGACAATCACATGATCCCCATGAGTGGGCACGGGGCGACCACAAGAAGGAAAAGCTGACTGCAAAACCAGACTCAGGGACGCCCCCTGGCTGGGGCTGAGGGTACAGACAAAAAGACACATAAGACAAAACTAGTTTAAAAAGAATCCCCCAAATCAACCTTTTGGGATTTTCTTTACCCGGATGATTGAGCATGGATCAAAATGGGAATATGTTACCTTTCAAATCAAGTTACAGCTATTCTGTCCCTAGAAGTTGCTCTCTTATAAGATTTCTGTTTGGATTTGCCACATAGGTGAAATTTCCTTCTGAAGGGTTCGATGTGACCTTACTCTAAGCCTGTAACAGGTGACTATCCACCTGGTGGACGCTGAGAGGTTTAAGGGTTTAGAAAATGTTAGGGGTAGAATCTGTGTCTGGTTAGGCACCCGGTGATGGTTTACATTAAAGCAGCAGATGCATTATAGCAGCGACAGATTACCACAGATATAGGTCTACATGTGCCCTACATTTTTCAGCGTGGTGCAAACGGAGGATTACGCCTACGTACTTCAGGAACATCAGACCTTTTTGAATGTTGACCCTCATAGCGTCTCCGTCTACTGTGAAAGATTTCCTCCGAGAGCATCTGAAACGAGCTGAGCTCTGAGGTTAACGGGGCAAATGCCGTTTCATCTAAATGCTCCGCCTGGATTTATTCCAATTCAACATGTTCCAGCTGATAATCTGATTCACCGTTGCTGATTTACAAAGCTCTAGGAGATTATTACAATGCACTAAAACACATAAAAAAGCAAACTGCACATGGCAGACCCAGGGATAGGGCATCATACACAGCAGTGTAGACAACTACAAGGACAAACACTGTGAAATATAACATTTAAACGCTTACTTTTATTAATCAGATGGATTATTTATCAATAAGTGAGAAAATAGTTTCTACCAATATTCAGAAAGGTTTTGATGAAGATGAATTCAATTCAATTATATGGAACCAAATCACAAAAACAGCTTCCTCACGGTGGTTTGTACTGGAAGATATACGAGCCGCTACAAGCATGCACTGGTGACAGCATGAACACAACTGATCACTTTGTTCTCTACAATGTATCCACTGCCAAAAAGTACCAAAAATGCCTCAAGTGGTTAGATTTATGTTTCCATAAACCTTTCGCTATGGCGATCTCTCACATGTGCGTACAGGTAGTCGACCAGCAGTTACTGGTACGGACTTGGAGCGTAGTGGATCCTGTGGTGAAAACCTTGAAACATTAACAGTGACTGTGTCATTACTCTTAAAAATCCAGAGAAACACATGCACATAATGGACAAAATGAGAAAAGAATCAAAAATTGATGTAATGCAAAGAAAACGGTGCAGACTAATGAAATGAAGCAAATGTTTGTATTCATGCACACAGGATACTCATCTAATCATCATGACTGACGGCGTGGCGTACAGTACTCCTCCCTGATAGGCTTAGAGGGACAAGGTAGGAAGGATTAACTGCTGAGGAAGATCTTTTTTCCAGCTTAGTAGGAGATGACAGAGGATTGGAGGACAGTAAACAGAGATTAGGCTGCCCCAAAGTAATCAGATGTGAAAACACACCTAACTGTGAAGGCCGACGCTTCCTTCAATGTTATAACTGCACTGAGATGGATTAGAGGTCAGGGTCACTCCCGCTGCTGCCGAGCCCATCGGGCAGCAGTGATGTGCTAAGAGGGATGAATGCGTGTAGGATACGAATGTATTTATTTATTTATGAAACACTGCTCTCTGACATAACAAACGTATGAATTCCTCTGTGCTACCACTGAATGCTGAAAGCACAGCCATGTAAATACTATACCTGCACCATCATTGGGACTTCAATGTAAAGTTCTGCATTGGCGCCTCCTACTGGACGACAGCTGCCTCTACACACAGCACAGCACAGACGTCACGCATCCCTGTTTGTAGGAATCACGCTGACTGAACTCTAAACGATGAGGTGCATCCCTTTAAGCAGCTGTGGCTCTCACACTTCTTTTCTTTTGTGTTCTTTTGAAATAAAATAAATATTTGATTATAGCGATTTTTCTAAAAAATATTGGTGTTATATGAAAAAGATTTACAGATGCCACTGGCAGTATGTTTTATTTAGCATAAAAGGAGCGTGGAAGCACGCTTCTCATGGTCGTGGTCAAATACAGTGTCGGTTACATAAGTCACAGCTGTTGCAGCCCTGCGAACAGTGTGGACGGGCTTCTGCCACAGTGCTGCTACAGTAAGTAAATAGCTGCATTTTCATCAGGACGGGAACATCGCTTCTCAAAGCTGTTAGCCCGTGTCCACTGTCCATTAGAGACAACAGGATAAAGAACATGGATCTGTGAGTGCTACAGAGATGTAAGAGGATGAGCTCTGCTGTATCACACACACAGTGACAAAGTGACATCACTGTTTAGCAGAAACAACTTCACGTGTTCACTTCCACACAGATGTTTTAAAGGGTAGCTTCTGATGTTGCCGGTCACTTTCAGAACCCCCCAAACCCACTGTCAGACCACTGACAACCATATTTTGCCCCAACATTGTCATTGTTCTTATTTTTAGCTGATAGCACCCATAGCATGGGTTGATGGATATGCACTGCAAATCAAAAGAGAGCTGCAGAAAAAGCTACTATAGATGCTCTGGACTTCGTTGTAGACAGCTGTGATCTTTCCTTTTCCTTGGAGGGGAGAAAGAAAGAGATTCGAGGGGTTCCTCTTGGTGAGAAATGACTCTGATGATAAAGGCAAATGAAACAAACGGTAGGCAGCAGGTCGGGCGAGAGGTTTTAACGAGCAAACTCGGCACGTTTTACTGTATCCGTCTGTTCACTGCTCTGCACATAAAAGAGTCAGTGAACCACTAGGTGGCAGAGCACAACAACTGCTTCGGAGGAGATATACTCTTAAACGCACACGCACACACACAACCTGGCCTGCTGTATATATTACCTTTAGAAACAGAGAGGCATGGAACTAATCTGGCTATACTACACCGCCGCATCGAGCCTCATACAGGTGTGTTATTGGAAAAGGGCTGGGCAGCGAGCTGGATGACAGAATGGAAAAATTAATTGGTGTATGGGCGCCTGTGTGTGTGTGGCTGACTGTCAGTCACACTCTTAATATGGTTCTGCAAACCCAGCCACACACATACACACACCTTCACCATCCTTCTGATCTTGGCCACCAGCTGTTCTCTGATATGTGATATAACACAGCGATACTGATGCCACACGACTGACCCCTGCGTCCATTTCTGGAGGGTTTTTGTATAAGAAGCAGCAGGAGGACAACTCATCAGCCTTCATCTGTAACAGAGACAATTAGGCAACAGGTGTGTTAATGTGGCAAAGTCCTAAAAAGGTGCGTCTGACTGTGCAGGTGTGTATGCCGTGAGCATTTAGAGGCTAATATGTCCCATGAAGCCCACACTGAGTGACTCGGTCTGCCCCCTGTTGGTGGAAAATGAGAAATAATGTTGTGTAGCTGTAGTGAGACTGTGCATATGATTGATGCAGTGACGCTGAGGGGACCGCGGTGGCTGGGAAGTTGACAAAGCTCCAGACTGACAGAGGGATCCATTACAGCGGCGGCCCGTCCCACGGGGCACCTGTCCTGGATGAAGCATGAGGTGTGGTGCTGTGAGTTGTTCTGTGGTGTTTGTTAAGGCCCAGAAACTTTAAGATGGATTAGTACAACGGCAAATCTTCGACTGCGGGGTTGTTCCTGAAACGTAAAAGCTATTTGCGATTCGAAAACGAGACTCTAGAGAACGGTAATTCTGTGAGGTAAGGTGGAAATGATTTTACCCGTCAGGCGTGTTTTAACATTCAGAGACAGTTTCCACTGAGAGGATCAGAATAAATGAATATAGCATGGATGGCAGACAGGCTTTTAAACATTTCAACTGCAATCTGATAAAGCGAGAGCGTGATAAAAGACAGAAGTGGCTAATGTTCTTTCCAACTGCCATAAAACCACAACATTTGTTTAACCCTTTAAGACCTACCATAGAACCAAGTCCGCCAGAGCTTATATTATATGTTTACATGCTGTGGAGCCATTTTTGGGAGCATTTCAAGTTGCTATACAGCAATACAACCATTACAGCCCAAATTTTAATGATATGTCTGCATTAAGTTCATAGTAATTACATAAATTGTAAAAAAGTGCAATAAACTACAAAAAAATTGAAAATCGTTTTTGTTTTTTAACATATATTTCTAGTTAGAGAAATTTAAGAGGCTTATCCCTCAAAACTGTAAATACAAAAAAGTTGCACAAAATAGTTTCCCACCACAGGAAATTTATTTTGAGTGTCTTCATAGTTTTATTTTTGAAATACACCAATTTTTATAAACTGCAGGAAAAACGAAAATAAATATTATAATGCAAATTTGCAAAAAAGCATCAAATGCATCAAAATAAACTATTTCCAGCAGCAATATGAGTCCTAAGCATCCCAGAAACGACACAGAAAGTCATAAAGTCAAACATAACTTTTAAAAACACCAGTATAGGCTCATGAGGCCCTGATGGTAAAAAACTACATTTCTGCGAAAATGACGTCACTTCCGGTTTCGGGCAGATCATGGCGGACATGCGATAGTTCGTGCTGATGGACGTAGGAAGTGTTACAAACAGCTGATCGGATCGGCAAAGCGTGTTTCTGGAATATTATGTTTTTGTTGCTGCAAGTGCTTTTTATGCAGTTTTTGCAAAACTATATGTGGAAGGAAACTGTGACCGAGGACAAGCTGATGGCATAAGATGTAAGTACAACTCCTCCGGTTTCATATGCAAAAAAAATTATTGTGCTAGCTCACGTGGTTGCAGAGCTACCGGAATTTAAAAGTAGTTACGCAAAACAGAGCGTGCTGCTCTGACCGGCTTTAATTAAGGGACTTGCTGTTTGAAACACACTACAGAACCTCCATTGTTTTGACAAGAAAGCCAAAAAAGTATTTACATAAATCTGGAAATTGATCAATACGATGTCTCTGAAACTCCCTCACTGCCATGTTATATTAGTGCAAAGACAACCTTGTTTCCAGATCTGTCCCAAGCTTCATTACAGCTCCCCCTTCACAACTGATGAGGTGGAGAGACGAGAGAACGAGAGGGACGAACAAATGAGGAGGCCGACGCTGACTGGGCTCTCCGACGCTCACGTCTGATCACAGCTCAGTAACCCGGGAAAAGATGACGTGTAATGAGAGAAGTTCATGGGAGAAACGCGCTCGCATCACAATTACTTCATGCTCGCACAAAATACATTACACACAAACACACAAGCAAACACAGCATTAGGAACGGATTTATGCTCTCCACAGGTATTACCATCTCTGTCGCACGCATTGTGGATTTATTTTGAAAGCATCTCTAAAGCGCCAGAGCTTCCTCTATAAACCCGTATCCATCAGACCCAGTGAGAGTAAGTTCAACTGGACACACTGTTATTAGGTGTAACTTCAAACCTCATGCTTCTGCTTCTTTACTGTCAGATATATACAGTCGGAGAGTGGATGCTCATTTTAAGTTTAAAAGATGAGTTAAGCATCAGTTTCTTTGAGCCTGCTGGGTCCTGCTCTGGGGCTACAGGAGCACAACACAAGGGTTAAAGGAAAGTGACCCTGCCGCGGTCCGCAAGGCCATATCCAGAAGCCAATTTACAGGTTAAGGTGATTTTATTGCTACTAAAAACTGAAATCATTAACCCGGGGTGAACAAAGGCCAAAATAATAAAGCAAACAAGCTATTCCAAAAAGGGAAAACCAAACAAAAGCAGCACTACCCCAAACTCCCTAATTGAATAAACAAGAGAAAAAGTACAGAAAATAATAAGGCAGGTTCCCTCTTCTGCTTCAGATTATCTACAACAATATACACAAAACTTAGCAATTCTCTGAAGTCAGACATGCTAATTTGTAATCGATGGTTTGCAGGACAAGGACGTGTCTGTCACTACCCGATCCGTACCGGAAACCCGATCGGTACCCCGCATCCGCGAAAGGTGTCTACTTCTGGTCGAAGCGTTTTACGATAGTTATGTGTCAGAGTATCTGTTAAGATGTTAAGAATAATAAGTATCTCTTAACATGTTTCCAATAATGAAACATTTAATATAATGTAGACAAAAACGAAAAACAAAAAGATAGTGACGGATCAGGACTCCCCGGTCCTTACTGCGCATGTGCAAAGTCGGACCGTACAAATCGGGTCTACCCGATTTGTACCGCGCATGTGCGGATGTTTTCTTCTTCTTCTGTTCGTTTAATGGCAGTTTACTCCCCAGTGTACGAGGATACTGCCACCTGCTGACCGAGCGAATGAACCCTATTATAAACTGAATTAGCTTCATTACAAACGTGTGTTAAATTTGATTTAGTGATAGTCGAGTGTGTTTATGCTTGTCTGTGTGGAGAGGATTGTTGGAATAGTGATGATGATGTCCGCTATCACTGTTAATTGTCAGTAAACACTTGATCTGGCTGATGAATCTTTACGTGACATATTACAAAGTCTGTATAATTAAGTCTGTAATTAGGCGCCATTCTTCTTATTTTACGGCGCTGTTGTTCAATCGGGGAACGCTCTCTGTTGAGGGGAAAAGCGTGAATTTGTTTGTATACAGATTATCCATTGTTTAAATGTCCCGGGAGTCAAAAGGAGGCAGCGCTGTTGAGAAATGCTAGGAGCTAACTGGGCGCTAACCGTATCATTCAAATATATTGAATGTCGCAATGTTGGCAAAGAGAGGAAGTGACGTAAGATTTGCGCATGCGGGGTACCGATCGGGTTTCCGGTACGGATCGGGTAGTGACAGGGTCTGCTGCTGCTGTCAGCCACTTGATGATGGAACCAATCAGCAGCTGCCAGCTCTCCAATCAGGAAGGACCTGCAGAGACTCTTAAAGGTGCAGGACACACACGGAACAACATCCAGCCACCGTGATCCAAAACTATGGCAACACAGCCAAAAGCTCAATTTGAAACTTTTTTTTCTACCGTTGGCTTTGATGATGTCAGAGAAAACAGATATCCCTAATGTTGTGTCTGATGTGAGCACATCAGGCCCATCTACCAACAGCCTGGGTTTCCATCTTTTTACACAGTTCCCCAGTAAACGATAACTCACGTGTTTATTATAAGATATTACTCAGGCAAAGCTGCTGCTGTGAAGTCCAAGAATGATAAAACATGGAGCTCTTCCTGCCTCTTCCACAGCATGTCTTTTATCCTGTCTTCCTTCTCTCACCCCAACCAATCACAGCAGATGGCCGCCCCTCCCTGAGCCTGGTTCTGCTGGAGGTTTCTTCCTGTTTAAAGGGAGTTTTTCCTTCCCACTGTCGCCAAAGTGCTTGCTCATAGGGGGTCATATGATTGTTGGGTTTTTCTCTGTATCTATGAAGCGCCTTGAGGCGACTTTTGTTGTGATTTGGCGCTGTATCAATAAAATTGAAT
This sequence comes from Neolamprologus multifasciatus, assembly GCF_963576455.1. NCBI lineage: Eukaryota > Metazoa > Chordata > Actinopteri > Cichliformes > Cichlidae > Neolamprologus > Neolamprologus multifasciatus. The sequence goes on along the minus strand of NC_140447.1, from coordinate 2,896,385 downwards.
TGAATTGAATTGAAAATAAGCAGAATAAGTGCTTTTACTAAAACTTGGCATTTGAATGTGGCGTCTATGGAGAATGACTTCATTTTGGAGCCAACCTTGAATAGATATTCACAGACGTGCAGTTTAAGGGCGACTGTGGTTTGGAGTTTAGCAAGAACAACCTAAGACAGCAGCACTGAGACCTGAATCACCCAAACACAGATCAGAGACTAAAGCAGTGAGAGACCATCCAATCACAAACACCTCAGATGTGTCATTTGTAGACACCGAGAGCAGCTTTTGCCTCGTCTACACTGCCGACTGCAATTTGAAGTTGTGAAAACACAGCGTACACAACTGTACAGCAGTTTCCCTCATGCCCACTGCCTGTTGACACGCACATCAATAGCAGTTTGTCAGTCAATACATTACAAGTGATGCCGACACAGAAATGAAATGTCTGATACAGACACAATATAAATGTGAAGCTGTGCGTCTCTCCAGGATGTGAGTGCCTTCAGGCTCAGGTACTGTGTGTGACAGTTTAAGCCACCTGAAAGGAATCACAGCCCAGCTGTGGACATCTCTCTAGCAGAGACGCTGTGTGAGACGGCGTCACACATCTCACCCACAGCTCATGTCACACACGATGTGATTAACAGATTACACGTCAGCGCCAGCGTGCAGGCGTGTATACCTGCAGCACGTCTGTTAGGTGAAAAAGCACACGTGTATGCAGCTTCTAACAGATTACATGTCAGGAGGGTTTCAGAGCAGCAGCACCTTAGAGGTCAGACGCTGAGCTCCGGCCTTGAACCCGACACCACACCGATGCAAAGAGTGAAAGTGAACACTCGCTTCTAATTTTCACAGCAGATTTCAGAAAGTGGGCTTAAATTAAGAACGTTACGTGTCAGGAAACAGTCTCGTGCTTTGTCTGTTACAGTAAGCTGCCCGGAGCTTTGTGAATCCCAGTCTGTGCAGCTCTTTTTGATTGCGTCATGGTGCATACACCAGTGTGCATGCACGACTGCCCCATGCTATATGACCACTATCCATACTATAGTAGGCCACACAACCTATTTAAGCAGTGCAGCATTTATCTGCAGTTACAAATGTCATCATGCTGTGTGTATACGACCCAATAAGTGCTGAATCAAATGAATATGTAAATACTGAGCAACATTCTTTAGTGAGGATTTAATTCGACATGTTGTTGACTGCTTAATTAAAGAGCCGTGCACCTCTATCGGCTCGCCACACCACTCGGCAAGCGCTCACTGAGAGACACTCGATGTGACTGTTCTCTGGAAGAGCTCCTCCAATTAGAGCGGCTCTGGAAGTGAGCAGGACTCGTTTCACATGAGCCGCCTGCAGTATTCTTTATTCTTCTTTATTCAAGAGGTTTCATGCGCTCACCCTGTGTTAGCAGCAGGCTGAGCGCATGTTTGAGGACGCTACATATTTGCATTTGGTGAGAAATGCAAGGTCTAAACTATTTACCCATATGCCCTAAAAGCTGTCAACAAGTCGAAGGCTGTCAGTAACATTCAGTCAAACATTCATGAAGGATATTACACTGGTCTGGGAAACATGCAGAGAAGGTTTCGATGTGATAGTCCTTCAAGTCCTGAACTTTCTAACCCGGCTGTCACATAATGAGTGACACCGCAGTGTCATTACATGCAATAAAAACTGAATCCCACTTTAAGCTCAAGTAAAGGCCGCGTCACAGACATTTGTGACTTTTTAATGACTTCTCAAAATGAAGTTGGTGCCAAGGAAATATTTAAATATGGCAGACGTAACAGATGTCATCACTTAATGGCTGAAGACTGGCCAAATTGGCACAGAAGTGGAAAGATGTACAATCAAAGGCAGAGCCAGTCTTAACAGTCCTAATAAACAGTGAACTACAGAAACACAATGAAGTGGCTCAGTGGGTCCAACCGTGTTATTCCAACACTCTGGAGCAGGATAATAATAATAATAATAATAATAAATTTTATTTATGAGCGCCTTTCAAGTCACCCAAGGACACTTTACAATAGGATAAAACACTTAGTAAAACAATGGCAGAATAAGAACAATAAAATAAAAGCACAAAATAAAATTAACAAACAGTGGATTCACAGTGAATATGCAGATTTGAACAAATAAGTTTTGAGTTGGGATTTAAACTGTGGGAGAGAACCAATGTTTCTTATTTCTGGGGGCAGAGAGCTCCACAGCCTGGGAGCAGAGCAGCTGAAAGCTCTGCTTCCCCTGGTGGTGAGGCGGAAGGAAGGTACAGCAAGCTGGATAGAAGAAGAAGAACGAAGTGAACGGGCAGAAGAGGTGGTGGTTAACAGGTCAGAAAGGTAAGGAGGAGCGAGGTTATGAAGGGCCTTGAAGGTGAGCAGAAGAAGTTTGAAAATTATCCAGAATTTTACAGGGAGCCAGTGAAGTTCTTGAAGAACAGGTGATGTGCTGGTAGGAGGGGTTCTGGTGATAATGCGAGCAACAGAGTTCTGAACCAGTTGAAGCTTATGGAGGGATTTTTTGGGGAGACCATGCAGAAGAGAATTGCAGTAGTCAATACGGGAGGTAACAAGACTGTGGACAAGAATGGACGTAGACTGGGTGGTAAGAGAAGGAAGCAATCTGTTAATGTTACGTAGATGGAAGTAAGCAGAACGGGTGAGATTATTGATGTGAGATTTATAGGAAAGTGAACTGTCTAGGATGACACCAAAGCTCTTAACCTGAGGAGAAGGGAAAACTGTGGAATTATCGATGGTGAGTGAGAAATGGTTTGCCTTCAAAAGGTTGGATTTGGTGCCAATAAGGAGGATCTCAGTTTTATCCTCATTGAGCTTTAGAAAATTAGAGGTAAACCAGGATTTTAACTCGGATAGACATTCTGTAAGGGAAGAAGGTGGGAGGGAGGAATCAGGTTTGCAAGAGAGATATAACTGGGTGTCATCAGCAAAACAGTGAAACTGAAGATCAAATTTGCGGAAGATGGTACCTAGAGGGAGGATGTATGTTATGAAGAGAAGAGGGCCTAAAACTGAGCCTTGGGGTACACCAGAAGTGACGGGAATAGACGAGAGCGGAATGATCTTAGTTGAATAAACTGGGAACGGACGAGGAGATATGATTGAAACCAGGCGAGGGGCGTGTCAGAGATGCCGAGAGAGGAAAGTCTGCTTAGAAGTACAGAGTGAGAAATGGATGCTCTACAACTACCTGCTGCTTTAAAACATTATTGATGAGGATCCTTATGTGATGTCATGCACACACGTGACACAACCACAGACTGCACCACGTGGTTGTCAGGTGATCGGTGATCTGTGTGGCTGCGACCTTATTCGCTCGGTCCAACACCGTCACCGTAATTGTCACACATACAAACTGAATGAAACAATACTGTCATGTGATTGGTGGTTACATGTCTGCAAAACCGATCACCTCCTCAAAAGGTTTCAGATGAACAGTTACATGCACTGAAACACGTTCACGTTCATCTTAGTTGAACTCTGACAGCTGTGGGCGGCGACCAACACAGCCAGCAGAAACGAGACTTCAGCAAACAGCAGTCAAAATAGAAGTTTTGACTCGAAGAGTGTCGACTTGTAAGATGAAAGCAAACAAACGATGAAAACGCAGCAGCTAGATCAGGGGTGGGCAACTCCAGGCCCCGAGGGCCGGTTTCCCTGCAGGTTTTAGATGTTTCCTTGATCCAACACAGCTGGTTTAAATGGCTAAATTAGCTCCTCAGCGTGTCCTGAAGGGCTGTATCCCAATTCAGGGTCTGCAGCCTTAAAGGCCGCATTTTAAGGCCGATTACGTCACAGCGACGTGACGAAGGCTGTCCCAATTCGAAGGCTGCTCAAAATGCGGCCCTCAAATGCGTCCTTCATTTCCCTGAATTTTAAGGACGTGGCGGTGTAGACTTCGTGGCCCAACATATCCCAGAATGCATAGCGCGGTGGTGGGTGTGGATAATTTATAATAAAAAATACGGCGGATGAGGGGCACTAAGTACTGACTAAGTACTGAATATTATGTCACTTATTTATGTGCACATGTTTAATAACGAAGGACATTAAAACATTCTTGTTGGCCACATGTCGGCAAAGTTATGTGACATTAGTGACGTTTGTACTAACTTGGTTTTAAAGCCTTTACTTTAAAATATACGCCGTTCAATAGCTGAGCTTAATCAGAGAATGATCAACAAACAAACAAAAGATTTTCTCCTTCATTTCTGTCAAACAAAGCTGTATGAAACGTTTCCAGCTGTTAGTATCATGGTTGCTAGGCAACCTGGGCAGCACAACGGAGGCTAGACCGTCCCATTTCACAAGCCTCGCACTTCCGGCCTTAGCGGTCTTTAAGTACGCGGCCCTTGAGGATCGTTGAGGCTGCGTACTTTAAGGCTGCAGACCCTGAATTGGGATACAGCCAAGTTCTCCAGAGGCCTGGTAACGAACTAATCATGTGATTCAGGTGTGTTGACCTAAGGTGAGATCTAAAACCTGCAGGACACCGGCCCCTGAGGCCTGGAATTGCCCACCCCTGAGCTAGATGAAATGTAAAATAATTCAGCTCAATAAGAAAAAAAGCTCAAATAATTGGTCCAAAACATAATATAAGCTAGCTCAAATAAAAAAATGAGGCAAAACCAACTTGTTGTATGTATTAAAAAATAAAGACAGTAAATAAAAAAGCGGCCTCGTTTACAACCATGTGGAGGTTATAATAAAAATAATATTAAAAAATATTAGTATTTAGATGAAACTGCAGCTCCCTCTTTGCTTGATAACACTACGAACATTAGCTGCACTCATCAAATGAATCGAATATTATGTGTGACGTCGTGAAGTGCACAGGATTTCATAATAAAAGCATGAGAAGTATCATTCGATTTTTTTCTCCACTTTGTCATAGAAAAGATGAGAGTAGGCATGCTGTCAAATATTTAGCACATCATAGTAATTCAATGGTGAATGGTGGTCAGCTTTACCCAACAGTCTAGCTCCTTAGAGCAATCCTCAGGGCAGATTTCACACATGTTGCTGTGCTGCTGCAGAGTGAAACTTACACTCTGACCAGTGAGAGAACAACGAGAAACAAAGGCTTCATTTCCTGTCTGGATCTGTATTAACTTAACATGACGATGATTCTCGTCCTCCGCTGAGCCAGACAGTCCTGCACTCCCAACATTTGCAGACAGGAGAGGATACATAATTTAGAGCTTTAGGTATTCACATTAAAAATTCCCTGGCAACTCCAATAGAGGTAAAGATGGATTTCTGACTGTTTCTGACCGAAATATCTCACGGCTCAAAATTTCAGTTGTTATTTAATACACAGCCTTCAAAGATCAGAGAGGAACAGAGTTTACAGGTAAGAGCGCAAAGCCAGAGTGTGTGTGTGTGTGTGTGTGTGTGTGTGTGTGTGTGTGTGTGTGTGTGTGTGTGTGCTGGCAGGACACAGGTGCAGCAGCAGTGCTGTTGAGAGGTCAGTTCAGGTTATCTGAGGAGAGGAGAAGCATTTGAATGAGAAATTGTGCGGTCGCATGATTTTCATGGTTACTAAAAGAGAACAAAGCAGCTGGGAGACTGAGAGGTTTACATGCAATCAAAGAAAAACATGCACATGTGATATGGACTGTATCACGTCAATTTACATATTTATTAGTGCATATCTTAAAACTAATATCAGTGTAAATAGATTATTTTTCTCCATTTCGTTCCCTCTGTGTGCACTTTCTATTGCCCTCTCCATCTTTCTCCCACTCCCTCCCTCTCTCCATCTTTTAATGGTTATGTAAGAGATCAAGATTTCTCAGCGGTATAGGCTGCATCTGGAGAGACAGGGACAGACGGTGCAGACATTTTTCAACCATTCTCTCTAACGTACACATCTACCTGCTTCCAGCCTGTACCCTACCCAAAACCACCTGCAAAATCGATGCTAATTTCCAAAGGCTCGTGAATGCATCGCACGTCCACAGCTCAGTCCTGGCACGCTCGATCAGCAGCCGGCCTCTTCAAAAGGCAATCTGTAATAGTCTTTTCTGTATGGAGCGAGCCACTGTGAAACGCTGGTGCTCCGTGGTTCAGCTAAGTATCGAGTGTTTTTGGCAAAAAATCAATCGAACTTGCCCGTCGCTTAAAGAGAAAAGACGAGCGTGAGGGAGAGGATCAAGGGCTCGGTAGAAGAGCTCGAGGGGGGATAAAAGTTGAAATGGAAATGCTGAAGTTAAAGTCCGAAGCAGAATATGTCTGACATGTGGGGTGGGACAGACAGGGCCATGATATCATCATCTCTTTATTTAATTAAGGATGAAAGGACACTTCAACAAACCGCGCGCAGCACCTGCTCCATAACTTAAAGGGACAGCTTCATAAACCGTGGAAACTTTGTTGCCTTGGTAACTAAGGGGAAAAGAGGCAGAGAGAGTAAAGGAAGAGGAAAGAGTTGGGAACAGGGACTTCTGTCAAGATGGGAAGAAAGAGGGCTCAGAGGAACGCGGCGTTGCCGTGCTGATGTCGGTGTGTTTGTGTTTGTCTTTATCGCGTGCTGTCAGGAGCCGTGGGTTTATAAGCTGTGTGATAGAAAGCAGAGTGCAGCAGAGAGCATCTGTGTTAGCTTCTGCAGACACAGGCAGGCTCTGTCCTGCACATCTATGTCCATCCTCTCACTGTTTTCCATCTTCCTTCCTTATGTTCCTCTCTGCCCTTTTCCTCCGATTTCTCCTCTGTCTGTGGCCAGAGGCAGCACGATGATGTGTAAGCCACCACCATCCATCCAGATAAGCTGTCCTCACATTGGCACACACACACACACACACACACACACACACACACACACGCGCGCACACACACACACACGCGCGCAGAGGGAAAACAATCACTAACCAGAACGGCTTCTCTGCCTGAGGAGCAGCAGAGGAACTTTAATTTGGATGGAAGCTTCCATCGGCCAAACATCAGAGACAGGACTGATGAAGTCCAGCAGCAACAGCTTGTCTTACATTTACACACAAACAGACACACACTCATCTTTCCAACTGTGAAAATACATACCAAACTCTGTATTTCTACAGCGATACAAAAGATAAAGAGTAGTTTAAGAAGAAAAAATATATTTGGCCTCTTGGTAACAGCGGACAAATGACTCCTAACAGCTTTATAAAATCATATGGCCTGCTTCTTAGGCAACTGTTCAGTATTTCCCACACATGCAATTCATCTGGGCGTGCTGCCTAGCTATTTTAATGTCCTCTCAAGTGTAGTTGGCGACTCAGTCTAACATTTTATTTTCTGTTTTCTGTGAGCTACCCCTGACCCGTCCCGTCTTGCACTTTGCTCCCGGCTGGCTCACTGTTGTGGTAATGGTGGATATAAATTAGCTGCTTCTGCAGAGAGGATCTCATGCATCAACAGTCCTCCATCTGCTCTAGAGAGCCACTGCGAAGTGAAGGGCCACTTTAACATGATCTTGCAGCAGGAGTTGAATTCAATCCAAAGGGTGAAAGACCCACCGCAGAAGCAGCTGATTGTAGTCTCAGTTATTTAGTAGTTAGTACTTTGTACTGTGGGGAACTCTGCTGCTTATGCATGTCATTTTCATGCTTCCGTTTCCATCAAACAATAAAGGTGTTACTCATCTCAAACAGACAGACCCGAGTTAAAATCAGTGTTGATGTCTTTAATAGCATCATATCTGTTATTAACCTCTGTCTCTCTTCCACAGCATGTCTTTATCCTGTCTTCCTTCTCTCACCCCAACCAATCACAGCAGATGGCCGCCCCTCCCTGAGCCTGGTTCTGCTAGAGGTTTCTTCCTGTTAAAAGGGAGTTTTTCCTTCCCACTGTCACCAAAGTGCTGCTCATATAAATAAAATTGAATTGAATCGAATTGAATTGAATTGAATGCACAGGTGGGCACGAGCGGGTGCTGGTGCTCAGGCTCTGGTGAGTTGGATGGCCTCGATGATGCTCCTGCTAGTTCGTCTCTGCGATGAATGTTGGAGAGGACACACGCACAGTTTCACAAGTGAGAAAAAAAGGCTAGATAAAGGGCAACCTGTAACTGGTGGCACATGTGATACTTATATGCCTGTTTGTGCGCTGCACAGACGTGCTGTGAGTGGTTTACTTATATTTGTAACGAACAAACCAATTCATAATTGGCCTCAATGATCCAAGACCGTAACCAAGCTGCGAGGCTCATTAGTTTGATGAACATGATCATTATTCTAATCAATAGCTGACCAGCTAACGAGCCACGCAACCAAGCACGGGAACACAAAGACATTAACAAATGATCCACGATGCAAGCGTACAGCTGACGCTATATTAAACACACTCTTAGCTGAAGTTATTAATGTTCTTTTACTGCTTTGGAACGAGCTCGTGATGTATTCCCAGTGTCAAGGTGAATGGTTTATTTTTATTCTCGGGTACTTCAGCCAGCCTTAGCAATAACCTTGGACTGTAAGAGGAAGTGTGACAAATCATAACTTAAACGTATGGCTTTAAAGTGCTGACAGTGGAGAGTAAATCTGTGAGAGAGGAGCACAATCTCCAAACCGCAACTATCTAAAAACTAGAAAACAGTTCAGATATTTGACTAGCTTCAATTTCCTTTTTGGGCTCAGTGCAGATGCTGTGTTTATAGTGTAGTTAAGATCAGCTTTTTGTTCTCTGCTGATAAACCAGGCCACAGCTGAGAACATGTGTTTGTGTGAGTCCAGCAGCCAAGTATATATGGGAGGGGACGAAAAACCAGTGAGTTTGGGAGCCAGCAGACGAGTGATTGAGAGCGTAAGAGTGTGTGAGAGGGCATTGGAAGTGTCTGTGAATTAGCTTTGAAAGAGCATGTGTGTGTGCGAGAGAGAAAAAGGGTGGAGGAGCGTCTGTGAGAGGGTGAGTGAGTAAGTTTGGCAGCGAGCGAGGGAGAGGGATGACCAGCGAAAGAGGGAGAGGCGCTCTGTGCCCATGTGTGCTATGTGAAACATTCATCTGGAGGGTTTGAGAGTTCTCCGTTGGACCACAGACAAGGTGCCGGCCAACTACATGACAGATAATGCACTTTGCATAATGGCTAGGATATCAGCATACATTAGGCTGACACACACAGCAACCTAATACAGCCGGGTTAAATATTTAAGAGGGGCTCGTGCTGTGTCGTTTGGACAGTAGACTTCTGTGTGCGTGTGTGTATATCGTTGTGTGTTTTAGATGCAAGACAAATGTTTCCAGCCCAGGCCATGTGGAAAATTGCCTCCTCTCTTCCAATTACATAGGGGAAAAAAACCTCCTCGAGCTCTCTGCAGCCATCTCTGTGCACAGGACACATGTGAAGACATGCCAATACAGGCACTTAACATCAGTGCAGATTTAGGAAGGCTGCACAGATGCTCTGCAATCAATACTGTCATTCAAACTCAAACATACTGGCCACTTCCATTTAAATGGAAATGTGCTGTTTGAAAGACTCACGTAACATGACTGCTCTTCTATAGTGAATCGAGTAAATGCTTATGAAGTTGGTATATACGCTGCACCCAGAAATGATTCGTGACTTCAGCTGTGTGCCTTTCATGTGTGTATTAAACAAATTGAATCTGTTTTGGCTGCAACATGACACGCTGTGGATACTTTTCATCGACTCTTGGGCTCTTCTAAAAGTCATTTAATCACAGCGCTGCCGATATCGCCTCTGTCACCATCGATTGACTTTGAGCACGGCGTGCTAAAGGCCATCTTCAAACTGTGTGCTCTGGAAGCTCCTTTGAAACCCGTGTGGACCGTGGCAGCGACGGTGACGTGTGCTCATTTCTCCCTCACATTGATTTTAGCGAGTACAGAAGCAAATGAAAAACAGAAATCTTCAGTGTAGTTTCAGTGTGCAACAATGACTGGCTTATCCAAAAAGTACACATCAACGATCAGAGCAGAAGGAAGATGTTGGCTCATTAGCATTGCACACTTTTTCTGTTGTGGAAATGTCAGCATGTTCCCGGGATGCTTGCTTACTCATCTCATCACCATCGCTCATCGAGACAGTTAAACATACTGACACGCAGTTCTTGAGAGCGGTGCAGAAGCTAATTGGCCTTTAGCCATCTGACGCGTTTTGTGTAGATTCAAAAGGGACAGGTCAAAGAAAAGAGGAAGAACAAGTATTTGAAATATATATATATATATATATATCAAACTCACACATTTGTGTGATTCCAGCTCAATACAATGTGACAGCCAGTGGGCGGGGCTTGTTTTCCTGTTTTTCTGTTGCCTGTCTCTTTCAGGTATCTGGTAGGTGGAGTTGACCCAATTATAGATGCAGCCCAGTCCCAGTGCATTATAAAGCCACTTTGACTGAACCTCCATCCCCCGCCTGTGGCTCATTATGCCCACTTAGTTATGTTCTTTTATGGCTGTCGTACCATTTAATGTGTGTTTGGGTTTCTTTACTTTATTTTATTAAAATATCTTGTGGCCTGTAAGAGCCTGTGTGTGGTCTCCCACTTACTTACCAACAAATACATATTTAAGTACATGAGGGTGAGGTTTCATGGACAAATACTACACATTTCACAAGAAATGAGTTTAACACAATCTTCTACTGAGTTTAAACACAACCGTGTTACCTTAGTTACTGTAGTATTACTGCTGCATTGTGAAATGTATGGTGTTGTATGACTCAGTGGCCTGTTAAGCTTGCTTAGTTATATAACTCAGGAGTTATGTCATGTCACTTCAGTCAGCAACTGAGTGGGATGAAGAATGAAAGAGTTAAAAGGAAGATTTGTGCTGGCTTCATAGAAATAGCAGTAGAGTCCAGTAAAGAAGTGGCGAGGACGTACTGTGACACTTGTATTTATCAGAAGGAGCAGAGGTACATTTCTCTTGTCACTGTTTATTTTCAGCACTGTTATCCTCCTTACTTCCTGTTAGCCTGCTAGCAGTAATTATAGAGCTGGAAAGTTATCTCTAAAGCTCTATGCTGCAAAGCAGCATGAGTGACACTTGTGTTCTCTGAGTTTCTGTTATCAGCAACACCCACAGTCTGGATAGTGTTGCAATGGAAGGCATCCCAGTAAGTTCCTCCAGTTCCACTAAAAACTGTATTATCCATCCATCCACCCATCATCCACCCATCATTCATCCATCCATCCATGCATGCATGCATCCATCCATCCATACATGTGTGTGAATGGGTGAATGTACAAGTTGTGTACAGCGCTTTGAGTGCTCAGAAAGAGTAGAAAAGCGCTATATAAGAACCAGTCCATTTACCATTTACCATGGATGATGGGTGGATGCATGATGGATGGATGGATGGATGGATGATGGGTGCATGGATGGATGGATGGATGGAGGGATGGATGGGTGGATGCATGGAGGGATGGATGATGGGTGGATGCATGATGAATGAATGATGGATGGATGGATGGATGATGGAGGGGTGGATGATGGGTGGATGGATGGATGAATGATGGATGGATGGATGAATGATGGATGGGTGGATGGATGGATGGATGGATGGATCCATCCACCCATCCATGGATGCATGGATGGGTGGATGGATGCATGCACCCATTCGCACAAGCACATTTTTCTAAGTGCTATCTACGTAACATTCACACACACATTCATACTCCGATGGATGCATCGGAGAGCAATTTGGGGTTAGTATCTTGCCCAAGGATATTTGGCATGCAGACTAGGGGAAGCCAGGGATTGAACCACCGACCTTCCGATCAGTAGATGACCTGCTCTACCACCTGAGCTACAGCCACCCGATGGATCCATCCATGCATCCACCCATCCATGCATCCATCCATCCATCCACCCATACATGCATCCACCCATCCATCCCTCTATCCACCATCCATCCATCCATCCATCCACCCATACATCCATCCATCCATCATCCACCCCTCCATTCATCCATCCATCATCCATCCATCCATTCACCCATCAATTCATCCATCCATCCATCCATTATTTCATCCATCCATCATCCATCCATCCATCCATCCACCCATCCATGCATCTATCCACCCATCATTCATCCACCCATCCGTGCAGCCATCCACCCATCCATGCATGCATGCATGCATGCATGCATCCGTCCATCCATCCATGCATCCATCCACCCATGCATGCATCCATCCATCCATCTATCATCCATCCAGCCATCATCCACCCATCCATGCATCCATCCACCCATCCATGCATCTATCATCCACCCATCCATCCATCATCCATCCATGCATCCATCCACCCATCCATGCATCCATCCACCCATCCATCCATGCATGCATGCATCCATCCATCCATACACTCTGCGCTGGTCTTCTGTTTATTATATAGTAGAATAAAAAAGGTTAGCACTTGTTGTGAAGTGTCACTTAGACCGCCTTCAGTAGCTGAGTTGTTATCAATTCAATATCTTTACATCACCCATCAGAATATACAGTGATGTGAAAATAGAGAACGTAGGAGAAAAGAACAACTATTGTGCCCTTAAATGAGAGCAAACACAGCAGAGCCTCTCACACTGCACTAAATTGGGCCGACCTCCCTATGAGACAGTTGCAGAAGAAACACTGATGAACACTTCTACTTCCAGACAGACCAAAGAGTACAAATAGGGGCGATTGTGGCTCAAGAGTTGGCAGTTCGTCTTGTAATTGGAAGGTTGCCGTTTCGAGCCCCGGCTCGGACAGTCTCGGTCGTTGTGTCCTTGGGCAAGACACTTCACCTACCGCCTACTGGTGGTGGTCAGAGGGCCCGGTGGCGCCAGTGTCCGGCATCCTCGCCTCTGTCAGTGCGTCCCAGGGCGGCTGTGGCTACAATGTAGCTGCCATCACCAGTGTGTGAATGTGTGGATGACTGAATGTGTAAAGTAATGTTTGTAAAAAGCAAAACAACACATAAACTGTCCCAGGCCACTGTAGTAACTACGGCCTGAGAGTCCGTGATGGATCGCACATATTCACAGAAATCCATCGTCTTTGCTTTACTAGTGCACACTTCACTGAGAGGAGCCAAAGCATCTTGACTTGAAGAAGACTGTAGTGAAGGCAAGCGGCTTTTTTACACCACTACAAAGCACAAAGAAAATCTTGTGCATTTTTGCAAGTTATGAAGAATATACAGTGAAATAAGCTGAAGAAGAACACTAACGAAAACAAAGGAGACACTGGAAGATTCATACAAAGGATAATAATCTTTTTATAATCCAGAGATTAAAGTGAGATTTTGTTAACTAATGTGGGGGATTTGTGGTATTATTACTCGAGCTGAAGTTTTCTGACGACATAAACAGCATGATGGGCAACACTATTTGTATAACACCAACACACACGCCTGCCACAGAGCCAGCGTGCTGCGTGAACAAGCAGGTGGTTCTGAACAAACAACAAGTTTGAAATGAACAAACGAAGCAGCAGCAGCAGGCAGTGATAAGCACCATTCACCTTTCTTTTCCCCTCTCTGCTCATTCTGCTTCTTTTCCATCTATAAAAACTTCCAAACCCTGTCGTAGGCTCCCCGCGCTGGCTAAAAATGGCATGGCTGGAGCTGAGTGACCTCACCCTGACCATGAACTTCCTCTCAAAGAAAGGTTTATTTGTGGCTGTGCATTTATCAGGGGAGATGTTTAACCTGAGTCTTGCATATAACCACAGAACATTTGTTAATAGTCCCCACCCCTGTACGACACGGGCAGCACATCAGTGTTTTGAGGCTTGATGGGCTCATCATTAATCTGCTGGAGAGAAGATGATGATGCAGCCAGTGGGAGGGCACATATCTCATGCTGCTATTGGTAAGGGCTTGCTCCCTGACAAAGGAAGAGGCTATTAGCAGGTGAAGAGGTTTGACATCTTCATGAAGCTCAGGCCCATAGCAATTAAACTGTTATTACAATGTCAGTGATTGTGCTACAGGCTATCACACTTGCACTGTCCCCAGATATATACAGAGGCAGTAATTTGATCTGAGCAATTAGAGGGTGATAGCAATGCTTAGACCAAGTGCGGCTGCACTTCTGCTCCTGCTGTCCCATTTTTATCCTGCTCAGCCCCTCCCTCTCCAGGGCCCTGCCATCAGTTTCACTCCCCTTCCCGTCTCTCAGTCTCACCCCTGAGTCCTGTCTCATTGACCGCACTCGTCTCCCTGCATTCCTGTCTTAGTCTCTCTCATGTCTACTTGCTTGGGAGACATTTCTCTCATTAATGGTGTAACCCCTCCTCTTTCTGTCTTTGACTACACCTGAAAAGGCTTCACTACACTAAGACAGCCTTAAAGCTCGACCCTGTAGTTTGATTCCTACGAGGATTTGAGCACCAAGGTCAGATCTCAGGCATCCTACATCTGACATTCCCGACAGAATTACACAACGTTCCTCAACAAGCCGTTTCCACATTTAGTGTCCTCCGTGTGTACGTTATCCTAGATTCACAACTGCATCACCTCCACCTCAGAGTCACGTCACTCATTAATCAACTGTTTTAAGGCATGAGTCTTAAGTTTGAAGTTGTCTTACAGGCACAGTTCAGTTATAACGGCACAAAGTTAACCGAATAACTGAAAATCATTGCAATGACAAATTTACAAAAATAATAGCATCAAAAGCAAAAACAAATTTTTAGTTAACATGTAAAGCTTCATTAACTTCATCGCTTCTTCCTTCACTTCACTTTGTTCGCACAAAGCCTAGATACCAGCAGGGGACTGCAACGCAGAACTGAAAACCTCCTTCCAATTGTTTTTGTCGTGTAGTTGATTGCTGTGGTTGCACATACCTTGCATGGAGGGCACCAACTTATCTGCAAACACTCACCAACTACTCACTAAGCGAAACTGTGAAAACTGTGAAGAGTGACACAAACTGGACGTCCATTAGTTAATGTTGGATAGTGGCTGTTTGCAGACAAATCAATGTCTTACACTGTTCCAACTGAACCAATTGCACGGTGAAATAAATACTCATTTTTTCTGTAGCTACTAGAAGTTGCCAGATGGTCACCAGCCAATCTCTAGGCCTGTGTAACTGGAGTCTTTTCTGGGATTTACTGACCATAAAAGCAGGAGCAATTGCTACTTAATGTCAGACTGTTCGAGACACCAGACAGGAATATTTGGGTTAGCAGGAGCCTTTAACTTCTTGCACTCAGCTAGCATATAATGGACCAGTTAGTCATCTAACAGGAGATTGCACAAACTGATGTAAACCCACAAATTGACTACGTAAGGACTGCAACAAGCCTGCATGATGTAAACAAAGCTAAGACTTGGTCATTTGTGATCACTGAATTTCAAATGATAGCCCCTTCAGACTCATTGAGACACTGTTAAAGTAACCACAGTCTGCTGCATGACTCTCACATATTACTAAATAATGTTTAATGTGTTTACGCCTTTTCAGGAAGTAGACAGAGTTGCAGGAAGGCCAATATGGCATGGTCTGGGGCCAGGTGATGAATGAAGACTATAAGTGCTTATGCTGTCCTCGCCCTGAGTCTCTTAGTTTCACCAGCTAGACAGCGAGATAACGATGCTCCAATAACCAGACTTATTTTCCTTTTTGCGCTGATTTATTGAAGAATGGCCTCTGACCATTGCCTTTTCTTTGACCATCGTAAAACTGAAAGTACAAAATACTGTATTAGCTAGCTAACATTGTAAACTAGCTTGTTACACTCTTACTGTAAGCTAACAAGATAAAACTTTCAAATGTACAAATTATCGAACCATTTTTACACAAAACAAAAGATAATAATTATTTATCGACACTCATACTTACAGACATATCTTGTCCAAGGCAACAACATTTTAAGGTCCGTATCAGCTTAGAACGATAACATTACGGTTTCACTTTCCGCCATCTTTTATTTCTTCTTCACGTTCTCATTTTTTCCCTTCCCAAAGTAACCGAACCCATATTACAAAGCAGCCACTAGAGGGAGCTCTAGGGCAGTTTACAACTATAATATCCTATTTAAGTTATAAAAGGCAGAACAGTGCTCTAAACTAGCATGCGATCTCCACTAGTGATGTGCGATACCACTGATTTCCTTTCTGATCCGATACCAAGTAATATTCAGGGTGGTATCGACGATACTGATCAGATACCGATACTTTGTACAAAAACTTATTTTATTTGTTGTATCTCAAATTATAGCATCATAATGATTACAGGACATCAGGTTACTTATTAATATTATTTAATAATGCAGAGTTCATCATATAGAAATAAAAAACTGAAGTTGTGCTATTTGAACACGTTGCCTGCAGCACTAAAGGACTCCGTGAGAGACGTCTGTCTCACCCTAGCAGCACCTGTCCCTCTCCTCCTCTTCAGGTCGCCTCAACATAAGCTCGTCATATTCTGTGATATGATTTACTCTGAGGTGTTTGACAAGGTCAGTGATGTTGACACAACCATACATCCCAACCCTCCTGATTTTTCCGGGAGAATACCGAATTTCAGTGCCCCTCCCGAAAATCTTCCGGAGCCACCATTCTCCTGAATTTTTCCCGATTTTCCACCCGGACAACAAAATTGAAAAACCATATTGCAGAATTTATAGCGCGGCCAATTCCAGTTTCCAACAATGGCGGCAGCTGCTTAGTTTTAATATTACTCTTATTTCTCTTTCTGTGTCGCAAAAAAACATATTTTCAGGTGAGAATGTAGCTGTAAACTTCAAATATCTGAGCCGATCGACACATCGTCTTCAAACCCCCGTGGTCTTTCGCTACTCGGGTTAAACATGATATATAAGTCACTTTGATAAGTTATTAGATTAGATTAAATTAAATTTAACTTTATTAATCCATCGGGAGGGTTCCTCCGGGGTTTTCACACAGCTGAATAAAAACAGAAAACTAATTAAACAGAAGTGTGAGACGGTCGAGAGTTTACGCCTGCACCTGGTTATATTTTAGACAGCAAGGAGCAGACAGCAGAGTTTCACTCCACCGAGGGAGCTCGTGACGTACTACCCGGCTTTCTTTAGACTGCGAAGGCCGGGTCCTCAGGTGGAAGCAGCCTCTGAATTTGGACACCCCGCTGTTTCTGGACCGGCCAATAATAACGGTGACATTTAACGTATTTTATCCGATAAATAAACCCTGAAAAATGTATTTATCATCCCCCCCCTCCCAACAGCCCTTTTGAATGTCTCCCTAGTATGGCCACAACACCTCACTCTTGGAGCACTTTTTTGCCACATGTATCGCAAACCACGTCTCAGCTGTTTGTGGAGGTAAAATAAGTCTGCACACGACGCTCAACCATTGTTGTGAGTGCGCACGCCAGCAGCTGCGAGACATTTATGCAGCCGTATTTCGCACATGACTATGAAAGGCGGAAGAGGAAGTAGTTATTTTGAATGTAGACAATCCGAATGTTATAGTTTCTTTCCACTGTGTTCCTGTTAATGATAAACTACAAATTTACCCTAAATTACTAAAATATCGATATTTTAATGTGAGAATCGATTCTAGAACATAAATGATTGGTATCGGAGGAATCAATATTTCAGGATCGATCCGCACATCACTAATAAAAGGCAGAACAGTGCTCTAAACTAGCATGCGATCTCCACATTGACACTTTCTTTCATGGCACACAACCCGATGAAAAAATGACACAATCTAAAAATAGTGTTTAATTTTGACTAATTTTATCTCAGACTGTTTGATCACACCTCGTTGTACTTCATCAGCTACAGAAAGTTGGTAAACTGGAAACTTTTTGCAATTGTAGACCTAAAAGGTCTAAACATAAAACTATAAAGTGTTTTTCCACAGCGTGTCCTGACCTCTGGACCTCAGCTACTTAATTAAGGGAAGTCAGGAGCTCGTCAGCCTGCTTGACTGGTCTGGTCCCATTCTGTCAGTCGGCTTGTCTAGGAACCTGATACACGGTGGTATAGATAAGAGGGCAACTAGGGCTGAGCATCCCACTAAACCAGCCCTAATACTTGTTTTTCTAGACATTTCTTGGTAACGCTCTGTGGTTTCATTTGCTTTGTAACACAGTTCAATATTTCCTTAGATCAACACTTTTTCCTTTCTTTAGTTTCTTATCACACCTTCCTCGTGGAAGCCAAACTAGGATGTAAAAGGTCAAGTATTAGAAATCAATAACATGTCCAAGTAATTCTCTGTACCCTCAACCAGATGTTCAGCTTTACGCGACACATAACTAAACTGACAGAATACAGAAGGGGTCCCCGTCTGTCTGCTTTCTGAGAAACAGCTTTAAAGTGTTGAAATCTTTCTTTAAGGTGACTTTAAAGTGCTGAGGTCCTGGTGGATGTCTGGTGAAGCGTTACATGTTATACAAAGCTTCATGTAAGATAAGGACAAGTGCAAACAAAAGCTACTTCATACAGATTACAACAGGCTTTTGAAGCATCTCTGGTCAGAACAACACAGATGTTGTTCAGTGTGTGTCAGATACACACAGTCTGGCTTATATTTGACTGGACTAAGAGATTTAATAAAGCTAGGTTTATATTTATTATTAGAAAACACAGCAAACCTGGTTATTCTTCAAAGAGCTGACAGTCACCTGGAAATGTACCCGATCACACTTTGCTGATGTTGAGTTCCTCATAGGTTTGACAGGAGACCTGGGCACTAAAACCTGCTTTAAAATGTTGAAATCTTTCTTTAAGGTGACTTGAAAAAGTGCTGAGGTCCTGAGGTCCTACAAAAATGTACTTGATTGATGTTGTTTACTGGTATCCCCACTTTTCACCTCACTATCACATCACTAAATGTGGACAGGCTGTGCTAGAAATGTGCTGCCAGTGTATGAAGGTAAACTATGGTCCTGTATTTGGGCCAGCAGAGATCATAGGTCAACTTGCCAGCGTGAAAATGGCACTGATAGTAGCGAGTCCAATTCCAAAGCAGCAACTTGACCCTCTTGTGTATGCTTGACAAGTCCGGGTAGTTTCAAGACCATCTCATCTCGCGGCCCGCGCTCCTCACTGAGTGACAGGCTCAGGAGGGTGTGCGTGCGCTATGTGTGTCAGCATTAGCCGAGTGAGCGATCTCTGTGTCATCATCCTCTGCCGCAGTAAGCAAGCTGGCAACGCCTACTTGGTGCCCGCTTGACAAAGGCCTCGGTTGGCACCTGTCAGTCAGCGAGCAGCCAAGTGTGGCGCCCTCCATTAGCCTGGCTGACAGCCGTGGACCCAGGGCATCACTCACTCCTTCGCTTTATCGCTTTTACTCTACCCTGCCAGCGCTGGCTAAGAGCCTTTCAGCAGCACATGGCCGAGTGCACGAATGCTAACACACACGCATCCTTGCTAAGAGCCATCCACCTTGGACTGGCAGAAAGTGGCGCGGAAAGGCCATCACATCACCATGACAACTTGGACCAACTCTGACATCTGCTCCCCACTGTCGCATCTTTTTATCCGTCCCTTCATTTCCTACTTCACCCGAGTCCCTCTTGTCTCGCTCAAAGGTCCATGGTTAATTCATGTAGTACTTGGCTTTGGGACTGGTAGCCAGTAGCTAGTCGTCTCACTCATTCAACTTGGCCAGGCTTCAAGGTTGAAGAAAGCATGCCTTCTTTTGCTTTGGTGTAGTCTATAAGGGATTAAAGATAAAAAGATCTTTGATCTTCAGTTAAAAATAATCTATGTGGCCTAATTAGGTTAAAAAAAAGGTCTCAGCAGCTGTTTGGCTTATGCTCCTGTATTTGCTTAGTTGGTCGTAGTCACGAAGGTAACGTCCAATCAATCCTTGGCTTTTCAAAATTCATATATGCATACTTCACTGCATGGCTGACAACGTCGCACAGCTCCAGTCCCCGCTTTCTGTCACGGCGGGGAGCACCGGTGTGTTTTTTGAAACAGGACCCAAAAGCAGATGTGGATGAGGAGTTGCAGGTTTAAACAGAAAGAGATCCTTTATTTGGATGATAGCAGGAGTTAAACATGGAACCCTAAGCAAACTAAGAAACAAATACTATGAAGTACTATGACTATGACTATAACAATGCCAATGACTAAGACAATGGTGGAGATAACAGACGACCTGACAACGACATTCAGAAAACAGAGGACTTAAATACACACATGAGGTGATCAGAGGAAGTGGAGACACATGAGAACACAGCTGACTCGAATGAAACATAATGGCCGTATCCCAATTCAGGGTCTGCAGCCCCATATTTTTACATGCTGTGGAGCCATTTTTGGGAGCATTTCAAGTTGCTATACATCAATACAACCATTACAGCCCAAATTTTAATAATATGTCTGCATTAAGTGCATAGTAATTACATACATTGCAAAAAAGTGCAATAAACTACAAAAAAATTGAAAATCGTTTTTGTTTTTTTAACATATATTTCTAGTTAGAGAAATTTAAGAGGCTTATCCCCAAAACTGTAAATACAAAAAAGTTGCACAAAATAGTTTCCCACCACAGGAAATTTATTTTGAGTGTCTTCATAGTTTTATTTTTGAAATACACCAATTTTTATATACTGCAGGAAAAACAAAAATAAATATTGTAGTGGAAATTTGCAAAAAAGCAGCATATGCATCAAAATAAACCATTTCCAGCAGCAATATGAGTCCTAAGCATCCCAGAAACGACACAGAAAGTCATAAAGTCAAAGATAACTTTTAAAAACACCAGTATAGGCTGATGGGGCCCTGGTGGTAAAAAACTACATTTCTGCAAAATGACGTCACTTCCGGTTTCGAGCAGGTCATGGCGGACATGCGATAGTTCACGCTGATGGACGTAGGAAGTGTTATGAACAGCTGATCGGATCGGCAAAGCGTGTTTCTGGAATATTATGTTTTTGTTGCTGCAAGTGCTTTTTATGCAGTTTTTGCAAAGCTATATGTGGAAGGAAACTGTGACCGAGGACAAGCTGATGGCATAAGATGTAAGTACAACTCCTCCGGTTTCATATGCAAAAAAAATTATTGCGCTAGCTCACGTGGTTGCAGAGCTACTGGGATTTAAAAGTAGTTACACAAAATGGCTGCTCTGACCGGTTTTAAAGGGTTAAAGGCCGCATTTTAAGGCTTTTTACGTCACCGCGACACGTCGAAGGCTGTCCCAATTCAAAGGCTGCTCGAAATGCGGCCCTCAAATGCGTCCTTCATTTCCCTGAATTTTAAGGACGTGGCGGTGTAGACTTCGTGGCCCAACATATCCCAGAATGCATAGCGCGGTGGTGGGTGTGGATAATTTTGCCGAAAAAAAAAACATCGGATGAGGGGCGCCCGAAGAGTAAACTTTAAGTAAGTACTGAATATTATGTCACTTATTTATGTGCAAATGTTTAATAACGAAGAACATTAAAACATTCCTGTTGGCCACATGTCGGCAAAGTCATGTGACATTAGTGACGTTTGTACTAACTTGGTTTTAAAGCCTTTACTTTAAAATATACGCCGTTCAATAGCTGAGCTTAATCAGAGAATGATCAAAGCTCATGTAGAAACAAACAAACAAATGAACAAAAGATTTTCTCCTTCATTTCTGTCAAACAAAGCTGTATGAAACGTTTCCAGCTGTTAGTATCATGGTTGCTAGGCAACCTGGGCAGCGCGACGGAGGCTAGACCGTCCCATTTCACAAGCCTCGCACTTCCGGCCTTAATGGTCTTTGAGTACGCGGCCCTTGTGGATCGTTAAGGCTGCAGACCCTGAATTGGGATACAGCCCTCGACAATACAGAGGAGAGTAACACTAACTACAATGAACAAAGAACACCAGACTCTTACAAAATAAAACAGGAAACACGGAGACGTAGAAATGGAGATAAAACATGACATGAACTTAACAAAACCACATAGACATGAAACGTAGACGCAGGAAGCAGGGAGACTGGGTACAGGTGGAGATGACAGAAACAACTAAGAAATAAGGTCTGAACAGCAACCTAGAAATTAACTCGATTGAAAATGAATACAAAAATACATAAAACTCAAACCATGACACTTTCCATGTGAATCGATACGTTTCATTGGACCATCTCAGACATTAATGTGAGAGCTTACAACACATGCTAAAGCCCCACTGTGACTGTGTAACAGTCGTGTTAGCGTCAGTGGACAGTGTGCACTTTGAAACAGTGTAGCAACCCGAACACAGATGTAACCAGTGTTTCCCACAGATCTCGTTTCTATTTGTGACGTATGTACACATGCATTTACAATTTCTACACCACAAAATTAGCCACACAGACACACACACCTTTTTAAATAAGGGATATAGTTAATAAAAGCCCTTCAGCCCATCGTGGATCTCTAACGGAGATGCAGAACTACAGTCACCAGCTGCAGTCCAACAACTCCACCTCTAAAAGTGGAGTTAATCCAACCATGGGAGGCTCTGTCTGTAAGAGGCAGCTGAATGATATCAAGCACCTCCACAGCAGCAACCTGGTCAGCATGCTAGCTGGTGAGGAAACATGAGACGGAAGCAGCTGGTGTTTGCTCACAGCAACAGCAATAAAAAGATCAAGAGGTCAGTGTAGGTCATTTTCAGTTGAACAGAAGGCATAAGCAAATATATGTAGCAAATGAAGCTGGTGATAAGCCACACACACGTTTTTATCTCTTCAAATGCATCCTGTGAAAACCTTTACCTGCTACACTACTTACCTAAACTACAGTCGAATGATATAAAAGTATAAAAAGGAAGCAGATACTGAAAGTACTCAAAAATAGTTTGTTTTAAATGTTTCTGAAAATATATTTTGGCTTCCACGATGTGTCATCACAGCGTGTCCAATGGCAACACTTCAATAAGTCGTTCAAGTGTGTCTTTAAGTCTACTCTGTGTGTACGTGAGTGTGTCCCAGCCCTGTCCCGTCCGATCGATGAGAATATGTGTTAATGAGTGTTTACTCCACAGCTGACTGGACCGTCAGGGTCCGGGGCTAACCTCCTCTGTCTGCTGCAATTACTGATGCAGTACATCCTGCTCACTGCCACACATACACCTGTATGCATACACAGAGAAACAGAGAGACGCACACACACAAACAGACACCCTTCAAGCATGCATTGTATTTTATACAGCAAAGATAATTAAAAAGAGCACTATATATACACAGTTTCACATTGAATGTATATATTTACACCTTACATACCAAAGTATTGTAGTGCTAAACTAAAAACCCTATTTTTTAAATTAAGTAAATAAAATGTGTCAGTTTCTGTATCTACAACCATCACAGCTCCTGTGCCTCTGAATCGTAGTCAGAGTCCCTTTCAAATCATTCAAAACAACTTTCTTCATCATTCTTCAGTGTGTGTGTGTGTGTGTGAGTCAATTTTGTGAGGTGTCAGGTGTAGATTTGTGGACTCAACCTGTGGGTTATAGCAGAGCACATCTGTGTTTATGTAACAGGGTCATAAATCACATTGTTATACACAGTGTTGGGGAGTAACGGAATACATGTACCGCCGTTACGTATTTAAAATACAAAATATGAGTAACTGTATTCCGTTACAGTTACCGTTTAAAAAGGTGGTATTTAGAATACAGTTACTTTGTTGAAATAAATGGATTACACGGCGGTACTTCCCTGTTTCATATTGTGGCGGGTCAGGACTGTTTGGGTTTTGTTTGACAGCTACGTTCTGTTGTTCCCGGCGGCAGCGTTACGGTTGCCATGGTTACACGGTGACGCTCTCTCTCTGCGTGTTTCCTGGGTGAGAGAGCGCCTGTTGTTGTTGTGCTAAGCTAATAGGCAGAATGCTACAGGTATAGCTCTAAAGAATGTAGCATCATGGGCAGTGTAGTCCGTGCTGCAGGGAGAATGGACTGCCATACACGTTATGTGTCTGTGAGCGAGGGAGGGTACGAGTACGAGCTGTCATCGAGCAAAAACGGGAGCTGGAAGCATGTAAATATAATAATAACCACTGCAGCCAAGAAGAGAGCCTGACGAGCCCAGTTGTTAGTAAACTATTAAGACTCGACTGTACACCGTGTTCGTGTTTTCCTCTGAAACAATAAGTTCTGTTGGAGCAGCCTTTCAACGCCTCTCTCTGTCTCTGCTAGCAAAGTTGACCCAGACAACAAAGTAAAGCTAGTTTTCAGCTACGAGCCGACACAGAACCCACCGTATTAGCCAGAGGTCCCTTTACTACGGTTCGGAGCCGCGGACCTTCAGTAACAGTAATAAATCACAGCAATAGTACATTCATGTAGTTGTAAACAGCATGATAATATATTAAGTAATCCAAAGTATTCAGAATACGTTACTCTCATTGAGTAACGTAACGGAATATGTTACAGAATACATTTTGGGGCATGTATTCTGTAATGGAATACATTTTAAAACACTGGTTATAATTACACAAAATGTGTCCTAAACCCTCAAACCGTTCCTTTTATACCTGACTTTTAGGACCTCCAAGCCTGTAATTATGTTCATTATCAGTTAGAGCCCCTCCTCATTCCTTTCTTCTTCTTTGGTGCAACCCTATAAATACAGTGTACCCCTTTTGCCTCTCCCCTTTTCTACAATTCCCCTGTGAAAGAGGTGGGTGTCATTTCTTTCCCAACACTTTAAAACACACATATAATTCATATTTAGCCACCTGGATGTTTCTGATTGTGATTTTAGTTCAATTATTGTCATTATTAATCCTGTTTCTGTTAGATGTTATAAGTGTGTAGTATGTGTGTATCATAAATGTGTTTTAGGCGCCATAAATGCTAGCATGGATATATACTCCTTGCTAGCTTGGAAGTTGTGGTGGGTTGAGCTAACCCTCTTCCCCACTGTTTGTATTTGGTCGTAGGAGCTGGAGTGGGCAAATTATTTACTGGGAGCAGTAGCAGTTTTAGATATGGGCGACACGGACGGTTGCCCGGGGCGGCATCGTGGTGGGGGGTGCCATCACGGGCATCGGCAAAAAAAAAAAAAAATGCTCGTACTCAAGCTCCCCCGACGTCAGCCAGCGCACATTGGGAATGGCACAGGCACCGATCGGTTTTCTATCGCCCATTTGCTGAGAGTAAGGGCGCCCTCCGTTTGCGAGGTACGCCTGCTGGCTTGCGGTACAGGGAGGAGAGGGCGGGGCGGCGGGGGGATTCTCTGGCTGCCTGGAGCAGCATTAAATAATAACCAACTCGCAAAATAAAACAAAATAAAAACAAAACAACAAACACCAAAACACCAGACATCATGATACTGACTTATCATTTGCACCAATGTTTTTTCGAAATTCTATACACAAAAAGTGAGCGCGAGAGCCCTCGGTGCGCCTGCTTGACGAACAACAAATATAAGAAGAGTAAGAAAATAAATATACACTTTAGGACCAGGGGTAAAGGGATCAATAACAATTTAAAATTTATAATTTACAGTTTGATGATTTAAAGTCTCACACACAACCCGTTGAAAGGGGAGGGGGCGGCTGCTTCCAAATAGAGCACATTTCATTTATAATGTTGTAACTCCAAGCCCATTATGTATTCATGATTTGAATCCTGGGTTGTGTGAAATCTCAGAAATGCACCTTAGACAAAGTGAATCTGTGAACTAAGGTGTAGGTGTGTTAGATCATGTTGTGGTGATCCTCGGGTTGAGGGATTTGTGTTCATACTGGAGTGCAAAATTAAAAGCAATGGAAGATGGACAAGAAAAGTTCAAAGCCATCAGGTCCTCAGTTTAGAAAAAAAAGAAAAGAAGAGAAACGAGCAAAAGATACAGGTAAGCAGATGTGTGATTGGATAATGGCAGGTCATCCTGAACCAATCAGAGTCAGAATACTTTATTAATCCCTAAGGAAATTATGTGCGTTACAGTTGCTCCAAAAAGAAATGGTAAAAATAGTAACAGTAACAGACTAAACTCCAAACAATACATTATGTTACAGATTTTAATATTAATTAGTCATTAGTTGTTGATTTGTCCTGTTCTCATTGTATGACGAATTATGATGGCTGTTTGGTAGCTGTTTGCATACAATGTATACTCTCTCTCTCTTCATATGTGTGTGTGTGTACAACAGCTTTATGTTAATGTACAATCCTTAATATGTTTTGTGTGTGTGTGTGTGTGTGTGGGGGGGGGGGGGGGGGCAGAGGGAGTGTTCGCCCAGGGCGCCAAACAGGCTAGGACCGCCACTGACTGGGAGGTCTTTCTTTCTTTTACCTTTTTTATCAGGTATGTCGGATTTCATGTTGTTGTTTTATCTTATGTCAAATATGTTACGTGTAAATGCATACTTTATGTTTAATGTAAAAATAAATGCAGCCCTTTTCTACAATTCCCCTGTGGGAGAGGAGCTGGAGTGGGCAAATTATTTACTTGGAGGTCTTTCTTTCTTTTACCTTTTTTATCAGACACAACGCAGAATCCCACCGGTTACATTTACTGTGTCAAACAAACTCACAACCCTATAGGTGTGAGACTGTTAAAGGCCGTGAGACTGAAAGGAAGTAAATGTTTACTGGCTTCTCCTCCTCCTTTATTCTGATTCTTTATATTTACCAGCTGTCTACCCAAAAGGTTATCGCTAGCCATTACCATTCAGCCCCGCTGAGGTCTGGCCCTCAGCACCCAGCGGCACAGTGTAAATGTCAAAATATGGATGGCTCAGTGGCTGTTCTGGCCATAAAAATGAGAAGCTGCTGACACATGCCTGCCTGAGGGAACATCTCTTGGTTACAACCATCTCTGCAGGGTTTAAAGCCCAGACTGGTGCTACCAGAGGAAACAAGCATTCAAACCGCTGTTTTGTTTGGTTTTCTGTGTCCAAGACTCATATGTCGCTTAGAGGTATGTCTGTGTAAACTGACGAATGAGAATTCCTAATGTTTCCATATTTGACCAGGATGGTAGGATATTACTAGAGAGATAGAAATGCACATGCATCTTAACATAAATGCATCTAATAACCAAGAAAAACAGGGCACTGGTTTTGTAATGAAGGCAGAAGGCCTGGACTTTGAAAGGTGGAAATTTCCCGGGAGAGAAAGCACTGGTTGAATCCAATTTCCCTCTAGATTAACCGACCGTTCACACAAATTATAATTCAAGGAGACTGATGTGATTAAGAAGAGCTTATTCTTTCTCGTATGGCAGTTTAACCAAGACCATCAACAACAAGTGAGGACAAAAGTGGCTCGTGTTGACATCACAAATAACTCAGCTGTACATTTTTATTACAGCAAATTGCCCCATGAATCAAGAGATGACAGGAGACGTCGAGACCGGGTACAAACTATCAGCACACAAACGTCACAGTTAGTTTCAAAAGTATTTGGACAATAGAAGAATATTTAGTCATTTTTTTCCACCACAGAGGATTTTGAATCAAACAATACAGATGTTAAAGTGTTAAAACTTTTATGCAGTGGACAAACTTACATACTTTGTAATATAAGGATAATTTTTAATAATTGAATGAATCCCTTGCAATGACGGCCTTAGAGCCCAAGGAAGAAGCGATTTACAGCAGACACCTTCTGTTGGTGCTTGTTGTTCGCTGCACCTGCAGCTTTGCATTGTAAGCTTTGATTCATTGTCCATTTTCACTGGGAAGCCTCTGCAGCATTGGGTGTTGACGGGTCTGTCTGGCACAGCCCCGCCGCTGGAACGAGACCAATCTACTACAACAGCAAAAGCAAGACGCAAGTCACCAGAGCTCTTTGTGTTACTCGTGCACGAGGGAGAGAGCTGTGACGAGCGCCATTCCTTCCACTCGAACCCCAGTCGCTCGCAGCCAGCTTCCCCCGTAGCACTGCTCTTTATTGAGGTTACATGAATATGCATAAGTTCATTAACATATGACGTCTTACACAGGCATGAGTACCGTCTGTGTGTGTGTGTGTGTCAAGATGTGACCCTGTGAACTCCCCAAAGCTGGTGCCAGGAGCCCAGCGGTCCACCTAAACAAAGGGCTCTTATACTTAAACAGACACAGAGTAGGTGTCCTCCTATAAGACAAATCTGTGAGAGGAGGTACGCCCTCTCTCATGACCTTAAGGTGTGTGTGCATGCCAGAGTGCTCTGGGAGTCTTTGCAGACTGCTAAGTATCAGATCTCTATCATAATGCAATCGACTATAAAACTCTAAGCATATATGAGTATATGTTTCTAAGCATAAATGACAATCCAACAATATAAATAGGTGTAGCTCTGTACTCCCACAACAATGATGTGGTGTCCACTAAGATCTTCTAGTTAGGTAGACTTTAGGTGTTGCTGAGTTTGCCAATGAAACTGATGACAAGGAATTAAGACACTGGGAAGCTGGAAAACTAAACTGGGAATCAGAGCTAGAACACTATAAAGGAACATGGTGGGAAACAACACACAGCACGGTGAGGGTACGACATGACAGCAAGCAGGGGAAGACTGAGAACTAACATACACAAGAGGATGGGGAACAGCTGGGACGAATCAGACCGTAAGCAAAACAAGACACACTGCCAGAGGTGGGACCAAGTCACTGTTTTGCAGGTCTCAAGTAAGTCTCAAGTAAGTCTCAAGTCTTTATCCTCAAGTCAGAGTCAAGTCTCAAGTCACTGGTGTAAAAGTCCGAGTAAAGTCACAAGTCTGAAACTTAACGTTGCAGTTATGTGCTAAATGTAAATATTAGACCATGTGATTTTTAAATCTCTGTTTTTCTTTCTTTATGCAACTTCAAATGTCAGACAAAGTTGGAAGTTGTTCCATCTGTCTGTGATTCTCTGCTTGCATGTTTTGCATATTGCATTTCGTTTTTTTGTTGGCTACTTCATAGTTTATGACCTAACTCTTTGCAGCATTTTTGAGCATTTTTTTCCTTCTTAAAAAAAATCGGGTGAATTTGATTGGCTGTGCTACAGCTCACGCACACATACGTACGTGGTTGGAATGAATTGAATTAATGATGCACACTTTCTATATAATATGTGTGTTAAATTTTAGATTTGGGGTGAAATATCAAGTCTTTTCAAGTAAACCAGTTCAAGTCCCAGGTCACTGGTGTAAAAGTCCAAGTCAAGTCACAAGTCTTAGAACATTTTTTCAAGTCAAGTCTAAAGCAGTGTTGCCAACTCCTCAGTAAGGAAAATCGCTATTGGTTGTCCTAAAAGTCGCTAGAAGTCGCTAAATGACGTCATCACCTAATTTGCATAATTGGTCATGCTAATGTAATTGTAACCTATGTTGTTGGAGAGAGAAATAACATCGTGGACGAGACATAAAGTGAGCAAAAAACGTCCTAAATGCATTTAGAATTTATTTAGAACTACAAATTAAATTTATTTTAGCAATTATTGTTTTTTGTAATGTCACAATTCCAACCCTGCTCCTTTACTCGGGCTTGGACCGGCAAAAGTGACCCGAAATAGGCACTCTGGTGGAGTTACTTTGTGTGTGTGTGTTTATAAGTAGTTTTAAACCTGATCCACAAAACAGCATAAGAGTAAAAGAAGAACTGACTGCGTTACAGCACCCGCTGCTTGTTGAGAGTAAAAGCCCTTTCACGTCTTTTTTTAGCGACTTTTTTTAGCGACTTTTTTTTAGAAAAAAAGTCGCTAGGGGGTCTGAAAACTCACTAAATATAGCGACAAAGTCGCTAAGTTGGCAACACTGGTCTAAAGTCATAAAATTAATGACTCGAGTCCAAGTCATGTGACTCGAGTCCACACATCTGCACACTGCACACACAGCAGGGACTATCAAAATAAAACAGGAAGCACACAACAGGCACAGACTTGGCACTGAACAGAAGGAAGATGGATTACAGCGACTGGAGTAACAAACTGGGACATGAGACACGACTGACTGGGGGACGAGACAATGAACATGAAGATGAAGAAAAACCAAAAGACTAGTAACGACAAACCACGATAACAACACAAAACAGCGGGTCACCAACCCAGGACTGTGACAAAGACTTCCAGTGGAAAGCTGCTAAATGCTGTTTCGACTTCAGATGCTAAATGTGTCATGAAAGTTTGAGGCACTTGTCCAAACATTTATGGCTCTGTCTGCACGTGTGATCTGAATCTGGTCACACTTGAGGTGCGAACAAACCCAACATGCAGCTGCATCAAACTGCTGACAGTGAATGTTGCTGTTACTGTCCCTCATCAGGAAGAGATGAAGGTGCAGTAACCCTGTCATGGTTTCAATTTCATTTTCCCAAAGAGCCATAAAGACAGCGATAACAAATTCAATTAAAGGAAAAATAAATAAAGGTGATTCAACCTCTTGTGCATGACGACCTAATGGGCGGCTTTGTTTGTGTTATCAAATTCCAGGTCAATATACACACTTCAGATTATATAAGGGAAACTAATCTCATGGACATGTAATTGCTGTTTATTGGCTGCTGTAAAATGAACACTAACCAAACCGGCCACTATTGTTCAAGTCAGCAGCATCAGCTGGAAAGAAAGAAAGCTAGATGTGGATGGAGATGTCTGTGCAGTTCCTTAGAGGATACATATACGGGACGTTTAAGTAAACAAAGCAAACAGCAAAGGAAATGCTGAAGGTCCACATCCAGGCACACTGACGCCTTCCTGAAGGCAAGCAGTGACCCACAGAGATCTTTCATTTTTGTTTCACTTCGTTTTGTATCTCTGTCTGTCTCTGTCTCCTTCTCTTACTCACACTTACAAAGGATTTACATCTTAAATCTGCGCTCGTGCAAAAAGAAATCCCCGCTCCTAATTACCAAGCAATTTATTTACAACAGAGGAGAATACTCTCATTTGCATAATAATGACAGAGGGACTCTCACAAGACTTTTAAACAGTTTATTGAAGGAGCCAAAGGAAACCAGTTAGAACCAATACACCTGCACAGTCCCATTACATTCTTCAGCATGGAGCCAGTCTGTGCTCAATAAAGTGGCCTCGTGTGTTTAGAGAGGTTTCGTCAGCCCTAACAATCGAATCCCTAACTATGTCTAAACAATCAAAAACACATTTCTCCATATTGGTGCAAAACGCAGCTGCTCTCAGTAAACTGTAAACTTTTTGTTTGTTTGTTTAAATGTTAATAGTGCAATAAAACAAAGAAAATTGAGCCTCGTTGGTTATATTGTCTAATTATAAAGACTTAGTGTGCTGTAAGTTACTATCTAATCTTACGTAACATGAATAACATTTTGAAAATACAAAATATCTATAAAATAGCTCTACAGCACTTTATTTACTGAAAGCAAAGCTTTTCTTTTTATACTGTAAAATAACATCATTAAATATGGTTAAGTACTGCATTGTGAGCTAATTAAAGAAGACCTTTTGGCACACATGGGAACTGTATATTAGGGGTGCAACGATACACAAAATTCACGGTTCGGTTTGATACTTTGGTGTCACGGTTCGATATTTTTTCGATACAAACAAAAATGTTCATGGTTTTTTAATTTGTCATTTATTAAAATTATAAATATATATTTTAACTCAAAAGTACAGTTTTTAAATTTAATGTTGCTGAAACAACAAAATAAAAAATTTAATCTATCTGATTGAGGAATCACTGATCTTTGGAAAAGAGAGTTTATTACAGAGAAATGTCTCTTTCCAAAATAAAAGCTCTACTATACGCTTCTTCTGGGCTATATTCTCAGCAGCATATTAAACATATCAGGTCCCCATAAGGAGAATCATGTGCTAACGGCTGTCTAAATGACTCGGGTAAAGTTTGTAGCATGCGTGCTTGTTTTTGTCTGCTTCCACTTGTCTTTGCACTAGGATGATGTCGGAGTAAATGTGCAGTCATATTCGTTGTGTTCCCACTAGTGCTGTCAGCGTTAATCTGAAATGACGTTAACGCCACAACACGGCAAATCTCCGTTAACGAGCTACTGCGGATCGCCCCGTGCGTGGGGCTGGACGGCGTCAACACGTTAACAAGCTAACTGCGCTAACGCACTAGTTCCCACCCATGTAATTGAGCATTGCGTGGCACATCCAACATACTGTTTTACTTTAGTCCATGACGCGCTTACCTTCAGGGTCATACGTCACATGAAAACCAAAATAGTTCCAAACGCCAGATCTGAATGAGGGTGGGGGAGGTTCAATTTGCCATGTTGCAACGAGCTTAGCTTCTGTCTTGCTAGCTTGCCCTGCGCTCAGTGAATCTGCGTTCGACTACTCCGCCTAGGCTGCACTGTCGAGCGCAGATCCACTGAGCGCTCAACACAGACAGCATCGTCAGAAGAAAAGTTGATCAAATAAATTAAAAATGTTGTATTGTTCGATACATATGCATACCGAACCGAAAGCACTGTATCGAACGGTTCAATATCGATACGAGTATCGTTGCACCCCTACTGTATATGCAGCACAAAGTATACCACTGTGAAATGTCAGGAAGGTTTAAAAAACTACTAAAGAATGTTTACAATCAGTCGTGCAAATTATTAATTGAATACGTCTGGTGCTCAAACTTCCAGTAATGCCAAACTACATCACAGAGAACCAGGTGTGGGGAGAGCACCCAGTAGCTACGCCTTACCCCAATGGGACCAGTTGGGTGAAGGCTGAAGTGACATGAGCTCACCCTCTTGTGGGCTCGTCACCAGCAAAAGGCACTGCAGGGATCGAATGCAATGTGTGTTGGGCCGAATCAAGTGTCGAGGGCCTGGAGGTCCAGTCGCCAGATGTTGAAACCAGCTGTTTGGACATGGTGTAACTTCTCTGGTGAGGAAGGAGCCTGCCGCGGCTCTGCAGGACTGCACCTGTCCACTGTGGTCTCTGTTCTTACTCTCACCTGTGGTCAGCAGCTCTGGTGACCAACAGAAGATACAAGCAGCAAAATGGAGCCTTTACCAAAGGCTGTCTCTCCTGAGAAATCAGGTGAGTCCAGTCATCAGGGAGGCATTCAGAGTACAGACGCTGCTCCCCAACAGGTGTTTGGGCTTCTAACAAGGATGCTGTCTGGGGGCCTCCTTGGCGAGGTGTTACAGACTAGTAGGAGAAGGCCCACAGCAAGACATGAAAATCTATACTTCTTCAACCACTGTATTTGTTTAACAAGTTCGTAAAATTGCAGAGTAATGCATGGAGAGTTGGCATGTTTGAACTCTCAGACTTCCAATAACATACACCCACGGTACGCACGAGTGTTTGTCACTGCGTCACCTCTCCATGCTCTGTTTGTTTTAATACCACAGATTTCCAGGAAGAAGAAGCTGAAGTCTCCACTGTGGAAGTCAGAAACAGGGCTGGATGTATTTCAGCGTGTGTGAAATGAAGGAAGAACGAGACGAGAAGTGTTGGGAATAATTACAATGGGACACAAATTGCTCAGGGTTGAACTTTCAGTAAGTGACAGGACATCGTGGTCGATTACAGAGCAATTACATGCTCTCCACTTCTTCTCTGGTTTGTACAGCTCTCACTAACATTTAAATAAACAGTAAATCTTTACCCTTTCCTTTTCTCTGCTTTATTTTAGTATCTTCTTATAAAAATCACGCTGCTTGTGTCATAATCTCTCAATCAGTCGCTGCTTTTTCACCTCCGCCTTTTTCAACTGATCACACTGGTATAAAAGCCTACGCCTAATATTGGTTAGCAGGATGATGATGTATATTTTAGGACAACCTTTCTCCATCTACCAGGTGAAGGAGTGGACTGAGGGGATGAGATGTGCTGAGCCTGGTGCAAGCTGAAGGTGAAAGCCAGTCATCCCGAACTGTACAATTAAATCAGAACAGCAGCATGAATGGGCCGCTCCCCTGGAGGGCAAGAGATAAAGAAGGGTGGCCGCTCCGCTGGGGGAAAAGGCTTTATGGTTTACGGAGGTCTTACTGAATCACAGAGAAGCAGACAGTCTCACTGCCTCACAGGCCCACCCTTCCCTCACCTTTAGCAGTCCCACCGTTGCGTCACCTGTCACAAAACTTTGATGAAACAATTCTCCAGAAGAATATCTCCCCGTGTACCAAACAGGCTTAGCAAATAGAACAGCAGCGCTGACATTTGAGACTGGAATGATTCAGCTGCTTTGGTTTATACCTTGGTTATGTTTGGGACACTGACAGGTGTTGACACTACAGCACATTATGCTTCTTTTAAGTTACGTCTTCCTTCAAGTCATTATGATTAAGTCTGCTGATGATGATGATGGTGCCTTGTTATGTAAATCAGGGGTGGGCAACTCCAGGCCTCGAAGGTTTTAGATGTGTCCTTGATCCAACACAGCTGATTTAAACGGCTAAATGACCTCCTCAATATGTCCTGAAGTTCTCCAGAATCCTGGTAATGAACTGATTCACGTGTGCTGACCCATATATATAATATATATATCATTTTTAGTCCATTCTGGACTCTCCCCCCCCTCCCCCTCCCCCGACCTTACACACACAACACAGACATCACATGGGGATACAAGTCGGAGGTCGGTAGCGTTGCAGAAAAACACTGAAATGTACACTACAATGGGAAAGTACAAGAGGAAAAAAAGAGACCTCTACTCATGCTGGGCTTCCATGGTAAGACAGCATGAGAACAGGAAACAAAAACACTCCTCTGCACAAAAAGCACATAAATGTCCACAGCACAACTTTGTGAAAGACATGACAAGCCACAGGATTGGGTGGGGGGTGAGGAGTAATACGAAGCGAACACAGCAGCCGCCCTGCACAGCGCTGCCATTCCAGCGCAGCACACAGACCCGCCGTGTTCCCCCGCAGGAAACAAGCATCGAAGGCGTTTGGAAAGGGAGGGGGGATGAGTGTGTGCATATCAGTGTAAATGTATGTGTGTGTGTCCAGAGTTCAGCTGAGACAGTGTCCTTCGCCCTGCCAGGCTAAGTAAACAGTCTTCCAGCCAACCCAGGTGGCCTTGCATGGAATGGGAAGGAACAGACTCAACACAGTCGTTATCAGGGTGTTGTTGTTCGGCTCCAGTCTTGCAGCTGGCGCCAAAGGGGCTATCAGCATGAAGTGATGGTGCTTTTTACTTTAGTGCGAACAGCTCATATGAATTTCAAAGCAGTTCTACAGTCCAACACTGGTCTCTCAATCTCCTGTTGGAGAGCTGCGAGCTTCGCCATACTTGCGTTCTGTGATGTTGTCATTTCTTGTGCTCAAGGAGCCGATTTCTGAGAACTCACAGCAGTGTGCCTCCCCGAGATGTCATCCAATTTGCGCCCAGAGATGTTATTCCGAGCTAGCCCTTCCGAGATGTATCCAGTCTGCAGTCAGAGATCTTATTCTGAGTATTCACAGCAGCCGTAGCCTCTCCAAGATCTTATCCGTGCTGACTCAATGAGCCCATTTTGAGAAACTCACGCCTCTCCCATCGTTTCAATCCCAGCGGGCAGCCTTGTGGGGGTTTGAACAGCCGATTCTGCTTTCTTAATTCTTCGATAAGTCAGGGCCAGGCCAGCTCCGATCAGCCAGAACCCTGTTACCATGGTTCAGAATAGGTAGATATCTTCAGCACTCAGGCTCACCCGAGCCCAAACTTCTCGTTGAGAAAGGGGTGTCAATTGCATTTAGGGACCAGTTGATCAAATCCATAATTCCTCTTTTAGGTTTTAGAGAACAGACTGTGAGAGAGTGTTCCAGGGTGAAGTAATACAAAACACAAGACAAGACAAGGACATGAGGAGCTAAGCAGGGAAGATAAGGGAGAGGAGAGGAGAAAAAGTGCGACCGCCTTCACTGAGAGCCAAACGAGAAAAACACTTGATGTAAGTATATCAGAGTTTTACACTGACGAAAACCAATTATTTATAACATATTAAATAAAAATCACAGAGTCGTCTCGTTAGTTCCCTCTTCTCACTCATTGCTCCAGCATCACCTCTAACTTGACCCCAACTCCAACCGTGGTCAAATTCATCCAATTCAAACATCTGTGAAATTGGGTTGGAAATGAGCTCGCTGTGCTGAACGAGCTGAGGTAAAAATCAACGCGGCATTGAGCAGCGTGGTCGACGGGGCTTAACCATTGCCTGCTCATTTGCACCCCAGCACTCTGGAGAGCTGCGGTGTAGCAGGTCTTACAGGAAACACAAAACTGTTACTCGTTACAAAAAGGCCGTGCAGTAACGCACAATCACCCCTCACATTAAAGTGTGCGTGTTAGTAACCTGTCTGCTGTTAGAGAGACGTGTTGCATGTTTCAGACGGGATCTCTTCATGAATGGACGGTGTGAAGTGACCTGTAACGTCTCCAGGAAAACACATTATTGCAATTCAATCTGCATTCTAATGTTCCTGCTCTCCTCCTCACGCTCACGTTAATCACAAAATCACCGGAAATCCTGTTGTCTTCGCCCTATCAGCTATCACTGCTTCCCCATTTTCAGAAGCAGTGCTTTTTACGTTCTGCTTGTTCCCAGAATGCACCAGGAGGTTTCCATTACCCCATTAAGCCTTGGTGGAGAGATAAGGCAGTGAACACACACACAGGCTCTCCCCATGGAGGCCCTGCTGTAGTCAGGACGAGCATAAACATACACATTTGGCCTCTGCTGCCTCCTTCTCTCAGTGTGTGTGTGTGTGTGTGTGTGTGTCGTCCTGTGTGGTCTAATCCCAGAGCTGTTGTTTATCTTTTTTATTGCTCCTCCGGTTGCCATGCCCTTAAGTTCTGTTTAGCTTCACACGCATGAAATCTATGTAGCCAATAATGTTTCCAACTCCTTTACGCTGTTACACTGTTACACTGTACAACAAGTCCAACACTTTGCTCGTTTTTCAGTGTGAAATCTGTTAAATCATCAAAGAAAAGACACAGTACTCCATTTAGACTGTCAGAGAGGACAACAGACCCCACTGTCCAACAGCTTCCAGCCCTTTTTCCCAGTTATTTCATGGCTTAATTATGCTGAGCAGTAGTGCACAGGTAAATGCAAAGCTGTTGAAATTATACTCCTCACCCCCCACCCAATCCTGTGGCTTGTCATGTCTTTCACAAAGTTGTGCTGTGGACATTTATGTGCTTTTTGTGCAGAGAAGTTTTTTTGTTTCCTGTTCTCATGCTGTCCATGGAAGCACAGCATGAGCAGAGGTAGGGATGCACCAATACCGATACCGGTATCGGGTATCGGCCTCGATACCACATTTTCTAAAGTACTCGTACTCGTTAAAAGTCCCCCGATACCGGGGACCAATACCACGGTCTGAGACCTGTCTATGTTTCAGCGGCATGTAAGGGGTTAACCACAGGCGCCGAGTGCCCGCCCCCAGGCCCCGAGTGCCCGCCCCCAGGCCCCGAGTGCGCGCCCCCGGGCCCCGGCTGCAGCTCAGAGTTGAGAGAAGGGCAGGCGAGACAAGTCAGCCGTGTGGAACTATTTCAAAGTGAACGAAGACGCAAAAACAAAGGCGGACTGCAAATTGTGCTCAGCGAAGTTGTCCAGAGGAGGCTCTAAAGGTAGCGCATTTAACACAAGTAATTTAATCAAGCACCAAAATCCCAACACGACAACGAGTACAAAGAGTTCACCCACGCTTATTTACCCACGCTTATTTACCCACGCTTATTTACCCACGCTTATTAGCACAGAGGAGAATAGCTGATGCTATAGCAGTGGGACGGAAAATAGTTGGGCATTTTAAACACTCCGCCTTAGCCTACTCCCGCCTCGAGGACATTCAGGGACAGCTCAACCAGCCAATAAAGAGACTGCAGCAGGACGCACAGACGCGCTGGAACAGCACGTATTACATGCTCCAGTCCCTCATTGAGCAAAAGCGAGTGCTGGGCGTGTCCGAGCACGAACTCCCTGACTATCTCACCGCTCACCAATGGGCTCTTATGGAGACGACTGTTGCCATCCTCGCCCCCTTTGAGGAACTAGCTAAAAAAGTGAGCAGCTACGACGCACTAGCCTCTGATGTCATCCCAGCTGTGACTGTGCTAGTGAGACTTCTAAACAGACGAACAAATTTCAAATTAAATTTTGTTTTTTTATAATTATTTATTCTGTAATATGTTGCATACAACATGCTTTTCATTTTAAATAAATGTTCTTAATTCCAAACTAGTCCCTTGTTGTTGTTTTTTTGTTAAATTATAGGACTAAAGCTGTTAGCTGTAAATTTAAATCATGTTTTTATTAAGTACCCGGTATCGGCGAGTATTGAAATGCAAGTACTCGTACTCGTACTCGTTTCCAAAAAAGTGGTATTTTCCTCTTGTACTTTCCCATTGTAGTGTACATTTCAGTGTTTTTCTGTAACGCTACCGATCTCCGACCTGTATCCCCATGTGATGTCTGTGTTGTGTGTGTAAGGTCGGGGGGGGGGGGGGGGGGGTTCCATTTCACTGCAGGGCAACCTGCATGTGGCGAATACAGCTTTGATTGATAAAGAAGTGAAACATACAAGCAATAAGAGGATAAATGTGCACTATGAAACAGCGTATTATGCAACAATATACTGTCTCGAGTGGATCGACTATTTCATCCAAACGCACAGTGTGGATCTTTTAACTAAGCTTGTCAAATTACATATATATATTGTAAGATAACGACCCTACAATAATGCAGGGAAAACCCCCAACAATCAGATGCCCTCCTATAACAACACGTTCTCACTCCCAAAGCGTAACATTTTACGCTAGGTGACAAATCGTCAACATATTACGTTTTCGGCTACCCACCACGTTCCTGAATGACGACCTCGGAAAAATGAGGAAATATGAGAACCGTATGGACTCAATCTACACATGTTCGCTCTTTTTCTTCAAATCGCTT
Organism: Neolamprologus multifasciatus; assembly: GCF_963576455.1. Lineage (NCBI taxonomy): Eukaryota > Metazoa > Chordata > Actinopteri > Cichliformes > Cichlidae > Neolamprologus > Neolamprologus multifasciatus. The sequence continues at coordinate 2,857,710 of NC_140447.1, read as the reverse complement.
ACAAACGTGCTATTTAACATCATTAAAGTCATGGTTAAGGTCAGGAAAAAGGTTATGGTTAGGGCTAGGGATAAAGTTAGGTTTAGGGCTGGAATACAGGGCTGGAACGTCTATTCCCGCGGGAGCGTCATTGCACTGGATTTCAGCCATAACCCGCCGCGTACCATAAGAACGCCGAAGGTCTCCTTTCGCGTTCCTCAGGAACGCCGCGGGACGTGACAAAATGTCGGCATGTTACGCCTCGGGAGTGAGAACGGGCTGCCTATAACCAAGCAGTGGCGACAGTGGGAAGGAAAAACTCCCTTTTAACAGGAAGAAACCTCCGGCAGACGCAGGCTCAGGGAGGAGAAGCCTTCTGAAACGACTGGTTGGTGGTGAGGAGAGTTAGACAAGACAAAACACAGACTGTGGAAGAGAGACAGAGATTAGTAATGACGAATGATTAAATACAGAGCGGTGCATCAACACATGCGAGTTTTAACAAACTATATGACACATGCTGTACATAACAGTGCTACATAACTGCGTGCACGTCTTGGGGGAACAAACAGACAAAGCACACTTTTGGAATAATACTACAGCAGCCATTTAACAGTCTGTACGAGTGTCTGAGCAAACCAATACAGGCAATTATCCAACCACTGCACTCAAATTAATGTTTCAATAAAACTGCAGAATCACAACAGACACGTTTAGTAGGGAAGCAGATTCAGAGACAAAGCATTTATCAGCATGACATCTCTTCAGGCAGTTTGCTTGTGTGTTTTTGTACGCGTCTATGTTTGTATGTTTAAGTTAGGCCCCCACGGCTGTGCAAAGATGTGTGTGTGTGACTGCATCTGTGTGGGTCCCCGTGGTGACTCACGGTGATAAGTGGCAGTGGGCTGCTGAGGGGCACAAATGGATGGCAAGATATGCTCCTAGACAGGAGGAGTGGAGGAGATAGATAGTGGTAAATGCCAGAGCGCAGAGGAAGATGGACATTAACTAAAGGAAGGCCTCATCATTAAGCCTTTAATGTGTGCGGTGGGAGCTTAAGAGAAGGATAAACCAGCATAAAGGGGGACTGGAGGAGAGACTGTAACCAAAAGTTTCTCCAAATAAGCGTCAGAGTAAAACATTTTTCCCTGGTCACGATGAAAACTCCCAGAGGAGCACCATTAAGGAGAAGAACATTGAAGAGGAAGCTATGGGGAGATGAGAAAGGACACGAGAAGCAGTATTGGTGGGCGACCCAAAGGAGTCAATATATACAGCAATTCAACAAATACCCAACTGATTCAATTATAGAGAACCATTACTGGAAGTAGTCGGGCCTGAGGTGAGCAACATAAATATCAGAAGCTCGCAGTAAGATGTGAAGAGACTGAAGGTGCCCTGCGGTTGGCAGCTGAGATGTATAACCGGGGAGGTGAAGTTGAATTTAAAGTTAGGAGAGGAAATACGGTTCCCCAGCAAGCACAGTTCCTCTCCCTGGATGCGTTAACTGTAAATTACTGAGAGGAGTACGACTGCTGGCAAGGTTGAGGATTCAATCCCAGCAGGGCCATCATTTACCAGAATATCTGATATATTTATGTTTAAGCTTTTTCTCGTATTGGCCACATAGCTTCACTCCAGTGGGTTTCCCCAAAACAGGCATAATGAGCTCATTTCAAGGAGGACGGCGCTGACTGCAGCCTTTCAGGTTCAAAAGCACCACGTCTGAAATGCAATTTCAGCAGTTCAAGCATTCTTGGAAACCTGAGAAAAACTCATGAGAGGTTGAAAAGTAAAAAGGAGCTGATTGTTTTATAATCGAGGCTGGAGGCGCCAACAGCTGGAGGCTAAAAGCTTTTGCTCATTCTAAAATGTGCACGTCTACAATCCTGTGAGGAAAAGTTAGAGCATCCTCACTACGTCTATAGCATTTAAGAAGGTGAGTAAAAACCAGAAACTCAAATCAAATGCATTGGATTAATTGGTTGGCTGTGACTGTGAGCACCTCAATAAAAGCTTTTTGAAGTTTGCAGGTCTGGAGCGTTCAGATTGTGGCATTCCTAACCAGTGTTGGTCAAGTTACTTGAAAAAAGTAATCAGTAATTAATTACTGATTACTTCCCCAAAAAAGTAATCCCGTTACTTTACTGATTACTTATTTTGAAAAAGTAATTAATTACTTAGTTACTTTTTAAAAACACGATTTACAACCTGAATAGGTGATAAAGCGATAGATCTTTCAGCCCAATTCTACTTTTTCTACATAATCATCATACAAAATGTAATCAAATGGAAAAGTCTCTTTTTAAAACTTGTTTTATTAGTTTTAACCTTTTAACTTTATGCATCAAGCAAACATTTAATTATCTGCAACATTCTCTGACTGGAAGAAATTAGTTTAACATTTAAATCTATTTTCTGCACATTCCAGCACATAAAATAAAATATTTTTTGTGTGTTTACACTCAGTCTTTCAAATAGATGCAAGTAAAACACAGCAGAAAATAAATAAAGTCAAAGACTAGCGGTCCTGTTGCTCTATTTTCACCTGTAAAGCAGGAGTGGGGTAGGCGGAGGGTTACCCTGGTGCAGGTGTGCAGCGGTCAGTGGAAGAATCCGCGAGTTTCTCTGTGAGTTTCCCATTACGTCGTAGCTACTCGGTGCTTGTTTGGAAGTTTAGGGGTTTTTTCGCTGTAAAAAGAAGTTTTCTTCCCACGCACAACGGACACTA